>NC_034203.2:37407975-37435475 GCF_002021735.2 Oncorhynchus kisutch
CCCTCACACAGTCTAACTACACCTCCTCCCCTCACACAGTCTAACTACACCTCC
Source organism: Oncorhynchus kisutch (assembly GCF_002021735.2). Lineage (NCBI taxonomy): Eukaryota > Metazoa > Chordata > Actinopteri > Salmoniformes > Salmonidae > Oncorhynchus > Oncorhynchus kisutch. Next base: position 37,408,030 of record NC_034203.2, read on the forward strand.
TCCCCTCACACAGTCTAACTACACCTCCTCCCCTCACAGTCTAACTACACCTCCTCCCCTCACACAGACTAACTACACCTCTTCCCCTCACACAGTCTAACTACACCTCCTCCCCTCACACAGTCTAACTACACCTCCTCCCCTCACACAGTCTAACTACACCTCCTCCCCTCACACAGTCTAACTACACCTCCTCCCCTCACACAGTCTAACTACACCTCCTCCCCTCACACAGTCTAACTACACCTCCTCCCCTCACACAGACTAACTACACCTCCTCCCCTCACACAGACTATCCCATGATCTCATCAGAAGTGTACCTTCTTCCTCCTCCCTCCAGCCCTGCTGATAGCCTGGTACCCTGCCAGTGTTAAATCATCCATTATCAATATTGATCCCCCTGCCACTTAGTTACATAACCAGCTGGGTGTCAGCCTGTTTGCCACCCCACACCATCACCCTGGAAACACCATAACACCCAATCAGCCAGTCAGATGTAGAGTTGGACAATGGAGGGCGGTGGGGAGGATGGAGTGGATAGGGGGGAGGTCGGAGGGGGACAGGGGGAGGTCGGAGGGGGACAGGGGGAGGATGAAGGGGGACAGGCAGGGGGAGGACGGAAGGGGACAGGGGGAGGACAGAGGGGAGGACGGAGGGGGCAGGGGGAGGATGGAAGGGGACAGGGGGGAGGCAGGGGAGGACGGAGGGGGACAGGGGGAGGATGGAAGGGGACAGGGGGGAGGCAGGGGGAGGACAGAGGGGGACAGGGGGAGGATGGAGGGGGACAAGGGGAGGACGGAGGGGGACAGGGGGAGAACAGAGGGGAGGCAGGGGGAGGACGGAAGGGGGACAGGGGGAGGATGGAAGGGGACAGGGGGAGGACAGAGGGGAGGACAGAGGGGGACAGGGGGAGGACAGAGGGGAGGCAGGGGGAGGACGGAAGGGGACAGGGGGAGGACAGAGGGGGAGGCAGGGGGAAAACGAAAGGGGACAGGGGGAGGACGGAGGGGGACAGGGGGAGGACGGAGGGGGACAGGGGGAGGATGGAAGGGGACAGGGGGAGGACAGGGGGAGGACGGAGGGGGACAGGGGGAGGGTGGAGGGGGACAGGGGGAGGACAGAGGGGGACAGGGGGAGGACGGAGGGGGACAGGGGGAAGACGGAAGGGAGGCAGGGGGAGGACGGAGGGGGACAGGGGGAAGATGGAAGGGGGACAGGGGGAGGATGGAGGGGGACAGGGGGAGGATGGAGGGGGACAGTGGGAGGACGGAGGGGGACGATGGAAGAGGACAGGACAGAGGGGAGGACGGAGGGGGACAGGGGGAGGACAGAGGGGGACAGGGAGAGGACAGAGGGGAGGCAGGGGGAGGACGGAGGGGGACAGGGGGAGGACGGAGGGGGACAGGGGGAAGACGGAAGGGAGGCAGGGGGAGGACGGAGGGGGACAGGGGGAGGATGGAAGGGGACAGGGGGAGGACAGAGGGGAGGACATAGGGGGACAGGGGGGAGGCAGGGGGAGGACGGAGGGGGACAGGGGGAGGACAGAGGGGGGCAGGGGGAGGATGGAGGGGGACAGGGGGAGGACGGAGGGGGACAGGGGAGGATGGAAGGGGACAGGGGGAGGACAGGGGGAGGATGGAGGGGGACAAGGGGAGGATGGAGGGGGACAGGGGGAGGACGGAAGGGAGGCGGGGGGAGGACGGAAGGGGACAGGGGGAGGACGGAGGGGGACAGGGGGAGGATGGAAGAGGACAGGACAGAGGGGAGGACGGAGGGGGACAGGGGGAGGACAGAGGGGGACAGGGAGAGGACAGAGGGGAGGCAGGGGGAGGACAGAGGGGGACAGGGGGAGGACAGAGGGGAGGCAGGGGGAGGACAGAGGGGGACAGGGGGAGGACAGAGGGGGGACAGGGGGAGGACAGAGGGGAGGCAGGGGGAGGACAGAGGGGGACAGGGGGAGGACAGAGGGGAGGCAGGGGGAGGACAGAGGGGGACAGGGGGAGGAAGAGGGGGACAGGAGGAGGACAGAGGGGGACAGGGGGAGGACAGAGGGGAGGCAGGGGGAGGATTAGAGTTATTTGCTCTCTTTTTAGGCCTTATCAATAATGAATGTAATCTTGCTTATTGACAATGTTTGACATGTCCATGCTCAGCCAAAACGCAATTTACAGCAGGCCCCTATGTCAGTGGGAATGCTGTGTAGGCCTGGCCCCTATGTCAGTGGGAATGCTACTATGTCATGCAATTGAACTTGTGTTCAAGTTAAGATATTTAGCAAAGATAGGTGTACATTTTGCTATTTTGTTTCTGAAAGCCATTTAACAAACTATAACGGACTAACATTGGAATTGGTGTTGATTCCAAGGCAACACACAGAAGACCATAAATACACAACTTGAAGCAACCACATATTTCCCCATGGAGCACGTTCTGATTGGCCAATGAGGGGCCATGGAGCACGTTCTGATTGGCCAATTGATAATTGTAATAGTGAAAATAGCTCAAATATTTCAGACACACTCCTGAACCTATAGCACTGTGCCTGAGCTTCGATTTACCTTTGCGTTAAGTTTGTTAAAGTAGAGCCCTGTGTGTGTGTGTGTGTGTGTACAGGTTGTGTATTGGCACTGAGAGGTTCTTAATGAGTTCAGTTGTTTCTTCTCAACAAGGTCCCCTGAGTGTTTGAACACTCACACTATCAAGCAGTATTGACTGTTGAGGCACAACATGGTTGTATGCATTAAGGTAGATGCTAGTTACACAACATCAACATTAGTTATGCCGGCATAAGCATCTGTCATATAACGACCCATATATCAACACTTCCACACTACACACAGCAAAATGGCAGTTCATATTTATTGCATTGAATTATGTTCCCATAAATAATTATTTTAACCAAATATTTGCAAATCTCAGCAGCAACCTCAGCAGAAAGAGAAGAGACTGTCTGCTGAGACATCAGAAACCTTATTTTGATGTCTTAAAAATAGACAGTAATTACATTTCAGCAAAGAATGAAAAATAAATGATTTCTACTTTATCAACGGAGCCGTCGCTCCCTTCCTCTCTCCATGGCCCTGCGCTCCCTTCCTCTCTCCATGGCCCTGCGCTCCCTTCCTCTCTCCATGGCCCTGCGCTCCCTTCCTCGCTCCATGGCCCTGCGCTCCCTTCCTCTCTCCATGGGCCTGCGCTCCCTTCCTCGCTCCATGGCCCTGCGCTCCCTTCCTCTCTCCATGGCCCTGCGCTCCCTTCCTCTCTCCATGGCCCTGCGCTCCCTTCCTCTCTCCATGGCCCTGCGCTCCCTTCCTCTCTCCATGGCCCTGCGCTCCCTTCCTCTCTCCATGGCCCTGCGCTCCCTTCCTCTCTCCATGGCCCTGCGCTCCTTCCTCTCTCCATGGCCCTGCGCTCCCTTCCTCTCTCCATGGCCCTGCGCTCCCTTCCTCTCTCCATGGCCCTGCGCTCCCTTCCTCTCTCCATGGCCCTGCGCTCCCCTTCCTCTCTCCATGGCCCTGCGCTCCCTTCCTCTCTCCATGGCCCTGCGCTCCCTTCCTCTCTCCATGGCCCTGGCGCTCCTTTCCTCGCTCCATGGCCCTGCGCTCCCTTTCTCTCTCCATGGGCCTGCGCTCCCTTCCCGCTCCATGGCCCTGCGCTCCCTTCCTCTCTCCATGGCCCTGCCCTCCCTTCCTCTCTCCATGGCCCTGCGCTCCCTTCCTCTCTCCATGGCCCTGCGCTCCCTTCCTCTCTCCATGGCCCTGCGCTCCCTCCTCTCTCCATGGCCCTGCGCTCCCTCCCTCTCCATGGCCCTGCTCCCCTTCCTCTCTCCATGCCTGCGCTCCCTCCCTCTCCAGGCCCTGCGCTCCCTTCCTCTCTCCATGGCCCTGCGCTCCCTTCCTCTCTCCATGGCCCTGCGCTCCTTCCTCGCTCCATGGCCCTTGCGCTCCTTCCTCTCTCCATGGCCCTGCGCTCCTCCTCTCTCCATGGCCCTTCTCTCTCATGCCCTGCGCTCCTTCCTCTCTCCATGGCCCTGCTCTCCCTTCCTTTCTCCATGGCCCTGCGCTCCCTTCCTCTCTCCATGGCCCTGCGCTCCCTTCCTCTCTCCATGGCCCTGCGCTTCCCTTCCTCTCTCCATGGCCCTGCCCTCCCTTCCTCTCTCCATGGCCCTTCCTCTCTCCATGGCCCTTCCTCTCTCCATGGCCCTGCTCTCCCTTCCTCTCTCCATGGCCCTGCGCTCCCTTCCTCTCTCCATGGCCCTGCGCTCCCTTCCTCTCTCCATGGCCCTGCGCTCCCCTTCCTCTCTCCATGGCCCTGCGCCTCCCTTCCTCTCTCCATGGCCCTGCACTCCCTTCCTCTCTCCATGGCCCTGCGCTCCCTTCCTCTCTCCATGGTCCTGCGCTCCCTTCCTCTCTCCATGGCCCTTCCTCTCTCCATGGCCCTGCGCTCCCTTCCTCTCTCCATGCCCTGCGCTCCCTTCCTCTCTCCATGGCCTGCGCTCCCTTCCTCTCTCCATGGCCCTGCCCTCCCTTCCTCTCTCCATGGCCTGCGCTCCCTTCCTCTCTCCATGGCCCTTCCTCTCTCCATGGCCCTTCCTCTCTCCATGGCCCTGCGCTCCCTTCCTCTCTCCATGGCCCTGCCCTCCCTTCCTCTCTCCATGGCCCTGCCCTCCCTTCCTCTCTCCATGGCCCTGCGCTCCTTCCTCTCTCCATGGCCCTTCCTCTCTCCATGGCCCTGCGGCTCCCTTCCTCTCTCCATGCCCTGCGCTCCCTTCCTCTCTCCATGGCCCTGCGCTCCCTTCCTCTCTCCATGGCCCTCGCTTCCTTCCTCTCATCCATGGCCCTGCGGCTCCCTTCCTCTCTCCATGGCCCTGCCCTCCCTTCCTCTCTCCATGCACCTTCCTCTCTCCATGGCCCTGCGCTCTCTTCCTCTCTCCATGGCCCTTCCTCTCTCCTGGCCCTGCGCTCCTTCCCCTCCTCCAATGGCCCCTTCTCTCCTCCATGGCCTGCGCCCCTTCCTCTCCCTTCCTCTCTCCATGGGCCCTTCCTCTCCTCCATGGCCCTGCGCTCCCTTCCTCCTCCTCCATGGCCCATCCTCTCTCCATGGCCTGCGCCTCCCTTCCTCTCTCCATGGCCCTTCCTCTTCTCCATGGCCCTGCGCTCCCTCCCTCTCTCCCACTGGCCCTTCCTTCTCTCCATGGCCCTGCCGCTCCCTTCCTCTCTCCATGGCCCTTCCTCTCTCCATGGCCCTGAGCTCTCTTCCTCTCTCCATGGCCCTTCCTCTCTCCATGGCCCTGCGCTCCCTTCCTCTCTCCATGGCCCTTCCTCTCTCCATGGCCCTTCCTCTCTCCATGGCCCTGCCGCTCCCTTCCTCTCTCCATGGCCCTGCTCTCCCTTCCTCTCTCCATGGCCCTGCGCTCCCTTCCTCTCTCCATGGCCCTGCGCCTCCCTTCCTCTCTCCATGGCCCTGCGCTCCCTTCCTCTCTCCATGGCCCTTCCTCTCTCCATGGCCCTGCGCTCCCTTCCTCTCTCCATGGCCCTTCCTCTCTCCATGGCCCTGCCGCTCCCTTCCTCTCTCCATGGCCCTCCTCTCTCCATGGCCCCTGCGCTCCTCGCTCTCTCCATGGCCCTCCTCTCTCCATGGCCCTGCGCTCTCCTTCTCTCTCATGGCCCTTCCTCTCTCCATGGCCCTGCGCTCCCTTCCTCTCTCCATGGCCCTTCCTCTCTCCATGGCCCTTCCTCTCTCCATGGCCCTGCGCTCCCTTCCTCTCTCCATGGCCCTGCGCTCCCTTCCTCTCTCCATGGCCCTGCGCTCCCTTCCTCTTCTCCATGGCCCTGCGTCCCTTCCTCTTCCATGGTCCTGCGCTCCCTCCTCTCTCCATGGCCCTGCTCTCCCTTCCTCTCTCCATGGCCTGCGCTCCCTTCCTCTCTCCATGGCCCTGCGCTCCCTTCCTCTCTCCATGGCCCTGCCCTCCCTTCCTCTCTCCATGGCCCTGCGCTCCCTTCCTCTCTCCATGGCCCTTCCTTTCTCCATGGCCCTTCCTCTCTCCATGGCCCTGCGCTCCCTTCCTCTCTCCATGGCCCTGCCCTCCCTTCCTCTCTCCATGGCCCTTCCTCTCTCCATGGCCCTTCCTCTCTCCATGGCCCTGCTCTCCCTTCCTCTCTCCATGGCCCTGCGCTCCCTTCCTCTCTCCATGGCCCTGCGCTCCCTTCCTCTCTCCATGGCCCTGCGCTCCCTTCCTCTCTCCATGGCCCTGCGCTCCCTTTCCTCTCTCCATGGCCCTGCGCTCCCTTCCTCTCTCCATGGCCCTGCACTCCCTTCCTCTCTCCATGGCCCTGCGCTCCCTTCCTCTCTCCATGGTCCTGCGCTCCCTTCCTCTCTCCATGCCCTTCCTCTCTCCATGGCCCTGCGCTCCCTTCCTCTCTCCATGGCCCTGCGCTCCCTTCCTCTCTCCATGGCCCTGCGCTCCCTTCCTCTCTCCATGGCCCTGCCCTCCCTTCCTCTCTCCATGGCCCTGCGCTCCCTTCCTCTCTCCATGGCCCTTCCTCTCTCCATGGCCCTTCCTCTCTCCATGGCCCTGCCTCCCTTCCTCTCTCCATGGCCCTGCCCTCCCTTCCTCTCTCCATGGCCCTGCCCTCCCTTCCTCTCTCCATGGCCCTGCGCTCCCTTCCTCTCTCCATGGCCCTTCCTCTCTCATGGCCCTGCGCTCCCTTCCTCTCTCCATGGCCCTGCGCTCCCTTCCTCTCTCCATGGCCCTGCGCTCCCTTCCTCTCTCCATGGCCCTGCGCTCCTTTCCTCTCTCCATGGCCCTGCGCTCCCTTCCTCTCTCCATGGCCCTGCGCTCCCTTCCTCTCTCCATGGCCCTGCGCTCCCTTCCTCTCTCCATGGCCCTTCCTCTCTCCATGGCCCTGCGCTCTCTTCCTCTCTCCATGGCCCTTCCTCTCTCCATGGCCCTGCGCTCCCTTCCTCTCTCCTATGGCCCTTCCTCTCTCCATGGCCCTGCGCTCCCTTCCTCTCTCCATGGCCCTTCCTCTCTCCATGGCCCTTCCTCTCTCCATGGCCCTGCGCTCCCTTCCTCTCTCCATGGCCCTTCCTCTCTCCATGGCCCTGCGCTCCCTTCCTCTCTCCATGGCCCTTCCTCTCTCCATGGCCCTGCGCTCCCTTCCTCTCTCCATGGCCCTTCCTCTCTCCATGGCCCTGCCGCTCCCTTCCTCTCTCCATGGCCCCTTCCTCTCTCCATGGCCCTGAGCTCTCTTCCTCTCTCCATGGCCCTTCCTCTCTCCATGGCCCTGCGCTCCCTTCCTCTCTCCATGGCCCTTCCTCTCTCCATGGCCCTTCCTCTCTCCAATGGCCCTGCGCTCCCTTTCCTCTCTCCATGGGCCCTGCTCTCCCTTCCTCTCTCCATGGCCCTGCGCTCCCTTCCTCTCTCCATGGCCCTGCGCTCCCTTCCTCTCTCCATGGCCCTTCCTCTCTCCATGGCCCTGCGCTCTCTTCCTCTCTCCCATGGCCCTTCCTCTCTCCATGGCCCTGCGCTCCCTTCCTCTCTCCATGGCCCTTCCTCTCTCCATGGCCCTGCGCTCCCTTCCTCTCTCCATGGCCCTTCCTCTCTCCATGGCCCTGCTCTCCCTTCCTCTCTCCATGGCCCTGCGCTCCCTTCCTCTCTCCATGGCCCCTGCGCTCCCTTCCTCTCTCCATGGCCCTGCGCTCCCTTCCTCTCTCCATGGCCCTGCGCTCCCTTCCTCTCTCCATGGCCCTGCGCTCCCTTCCTCTCTCCATGGCCCTGCACTCCCTTCCTCTCTCCATGGCCCTGCGCTCCCTCCTCTCTCCATGGTCCTGCGCTCCCTTCCTCTCTCCATGGCCCTTCCTCTCTCCATGGCCCCTGCGCTCCCTTCCTCTCTCCATGGCCCTGCGCTCCCTTCCTCTCTCCATGGCCCTGCGCTCCCTTCCTCTCTCCATGGCCCTGCCCTCCCTTCCTCTCTCCATGGCCCTGCGCTCCCTTCCTCTCTCCATGGCCCTTCCTCTTCCATGGCCCTTCCTCTCTCCATGGCCCTGCGCTCCCTTCCTCTCTCCATGGCCCTGCCCTCCCTTCCTCTCTCCATGGCCCTGCCCTCCCTTCCTCTCTCCATGGCCCTGCGCTCCCTTCCTCTCTCCATGGCCCTTCCTCTCTCCATGGCCCTGCGCTCCCTTCCTCTCTCCATGGCCCTGCGCTCCCTTCCTCTCTCCATGGCCCTGCGCTCCCTTCCTCTCTCCATGGCCCTGCGCTCCTTTCCTCTCTCCATGGCCCTGCGCTCCCTTCCTCTCTCCATGGCCCTGCGCTCCCTTCCTCTCTCCATGGCCCTGGCGCTCCCTTCCTCTCTCCATGGCCCTTCCTCTCTCCATGGCCCTGCGCTCTCTTCCTCTCTCTCCATGGCCCTTCCTCTCTCCATGGCCCTGCGCTCCCTTCCTCTCTCCATGGCCCTTCCTCTCTCCATGGCCCTGCGCTCCCTTCCTCTCTCCATGGCCCTTCCTCTCTCCATGGCCCTTCCTCTCTCCATGGCCCTGCGCTCCCTTCCTCTCTCCATGGCCCTGGCCTCTCTCCATGGCCCTGCGCTCCCTCCTCTCTCCATGGCCTTCCTCTCTCCATGGCCCTGCGCTCCCTTCCTCTCTCCATGGCCCTTCCTCTCTCCATGGCCCTGCGCTCCCTTCCTCTCTCCATGGCCCTTCCTCTCTCCATGGCCCTGAGCTCTCTTCCTCTCTCCATGGCCCTTCTCTCTCCATGGCCCTGCGCTCCCTTCCTCTCTCCATGGCCCTTCCTCTCCCATGGCCCTTCCTCTCTCCATGGCCCTGCGCTCCCTTCTCTCTCCATGGCCTGCTCTCCCTTCCTCTCTCATGGCCCTGCGCTCCCTTCCTCTCTCCATGGCCCTGCGCTCCCTTCCTCTCTCCATGGCCCTTCCCTCTCTCCATGGCCCTGCGCTCTCTTCCTCTCTCCATGGCCCTTCCTCTCTCCATGGCCCTGCGCTCCCTTCCTCCTCTCCATGGCCCTTCCTCTCTCCATGGCCCTGCGTCTCCCTTCCTCTCTCCATGGCCCTGCGCTCCCTTCCTCTCTCCATGGCCCTGCGCTCCCTTCCTCTCTCCATGGCCCTGCGCTCCCTTCCTCTCTCCATGGTCCTGCGCTCCCTTCCTCTCTCCATGGCCCTGCTCTCCCTTCCTCTCTCCATGGCCCTGCGCTCCCTTCCTCTCTCCATGGCCCTGCGCTCCCTTCCTCTCTCCATGGCCCTGCGCTCCCTTCCTCTCTCCATGGCCCTGCCCTCCCTTCCTCTCTCCATGGCCCTGCGCTCCCTTCCTCTCTCCATGGCCCTTCCTCTCTCCATGGCCCTTCCTCTCTCCATGGCCCTGCGCTCCCTTCCTCTCTCCATGGCCCTGCCCTCCCTTCCTCTCTCCATGGCCCTGCCCTCCCTTCCTCTCTCCATGGCCCTGGCTCCTCCTCTCTCCATGGCCCTGCGCTCCCTTCCTCTCTCCATGGCCCTGCGCTCCCTTCCTCTCTCCATGGCCCTGCGCTCCCTTCCTCTCTCCATGGCCCTGCGCTCCCTTCCTCTCTCCATGGCCCTGCGCTCCCTTCCTCTCTCCATGGCCCTGCGCTCCCTTCCTCTCTCCATGGCCCTTCCTCTCTCCATGGCCCTGCGCTCTCTTCCTCTCTCCATGGCCCTTCCTCTCTCCATGGCCCTGCGCTCCCTTCCTCTCTCCATGGCCCTTCCTCTCTCCATGGCCCTGCACTCCCTTCCTCTCTCCATGGCCCTTCCTCTCTCCATGGCCCTGCGCTCCCTTCCTCTCTCCATGGCCCTGCGCTCCCTTCCTCTCTCCATGGCCCTGCGCTCCCTTCCTCTCTCCATGGCCCTGCGCTCCCTTCCTCTCTCCATGGCCCTGCGCTCCCTTCCTCTCTCCATGGCCCTGTGCTCCCTTCCTCTCTCCATGGCCCTGCGCTCCCTTCCTCTCTCCATGGCCCTGCCCTCCCTTCCTCTCTCCATGGCCCTGCCCTCCCTTCCTCTCTCCATGGCCCTGCGCTCCCTTCCTCTCTCCATGGCCCTTCCTCTCTCCATGGCCCTGCGCTCCCTTCCTCTCTCCATGGCCCTGCTCTCCCTTCCTCTCTCCATGGCCCTGCGCTCCCTTCCTCTCTCCATGGCCCTGCGCTCCCTTCCTCTCTCCATGGCCCTTCCTCTCTCCATGGCCATTCCTCTCTCCATGGCCCTGCGCTCCCTTCCTCTCTCCATGGCCCTGCACTCCCTTCCTCTCTCCATGGCCCTTCCTCTCTCCATGGCCCTGCGCTCTCTTCCTCTCTCCATGGCCCTTCCTCTCTCCATGGCCCTGCGCTCCCTTCCTCTCTCCATGGCCCTTCCTCTCTCCATGGCCCTGCGCTCCCTTCCTCTCTCCATGGCCCTGCGCTCCCTTCCTCTCTCCATGGCCCTGCGCTCCCTTCCTCTCTCCATGGCCCTTCCTCTCTCCATGGCCCTTCCTCTCTCCATGGCCCTGCGCTCCCTTCCTCTCTCCATGGCCCTTCCTCTCTCCATGGCCCTTCCTCTCTCCATGGCCTTTCCTCTCTCCATGGCCCTGCGCTTTATATTACAGCTACAGCAACAGCTTCATCTGATCTGATTTTCAATGACAAATACCAGGAGGATGCTGGTGTCATGTTAATGGACTGTTATACAGACTGTCCGGAGGAGCTTGTAGTGTGGGGTCTCACAAAACCTCCAATGATGGATAATTAGCTAAACAATATAATGAGGATTTGACGGAACACCAATGATACAGAAATGACTGGCCTTTAAGTAGTTTTAATCAAAGATGTTTTCACTTAATAAAACAAGGCATACATGACATAATCCTAAAGATGTATCACAGTATAACAACTGGTTAAAAATCCACAGTGGATAAAAACAGTGTTTGGCATAATGGCAAACATAAGTCACTTGTAGCCTGTTGTAGAGTCCATTGAGATTCTGTATCCTATAGGTCAATACAATACAGGAAGGACTCAGTGTCTGCTTCCTGGGTCCTGACCTCATTGGGGAGATCTTGGGCCTCCTCCAATAACCTTCTCTCCAGTGTGGCATCATCTGGACTAAGCTCCTCCCCTTTGGTCAGCACATACAGGAAGTATTGGAAGCCGTCTCCGTAGCTACGGGTACGTACAGACCAGCAGTAGTCATGGCGAGCATAGAGGCGCTTCCTGAAGTGAGGCTGGGCGAAGGTTACAGACAGGAAACGACCTCCCGGTTTTAAAACACGACTGATCTGGAGAGAGAGAGAAGGGGAAGAAAGAGAGAAAATGAGAGATGGGGAAGAGAGATGGGAGAGAGAGGGGAGGGGAGCGAGAAAGGGGAGAGAGTGAGTATAACAAGACACGGGGAGAGAGAGAGAGGGAGAAGAGAGAGGGCAAGGGGGAGAGAAGAGAGAGGGCAAGGGGGAGAGAAGAGAGTGAGAAAGGGGGAGAGTGTGAGAAAGAGCAAGACACAGGGATAGAGAGAGGGGGAGAAGAGAGAGAGGGGAGAGAGAGAGGGGGAGAGAAGAGAGAGAGGGGAGAGAGAGGGGGAGAGTAGAGAGAGAGGGGAGAGAGAGGGGGAGAAGAGATAGAGAGTGAGAGGGGGGAGAGAGAGAGGGGGAGAGAAGAGAGAGCATGAGAGAGGGGAGAGAGTGAGAAAAAGCAAGACACGGGGAGAGAGAGTGGGAGAAGAGAGAGAGAGCGAGAGGAGGGGAGAGAGAGTGGGAGAAGAGAGAGAGAGCGAGAGGAGGGGAGAGAGAGAGGGGGAGAGAAGAGAGAGCGAGGGAGGGAGAGTGAGAAAGAGCAAGACATGGGGAGAGAGAGGGTGAGAATAGAGAGAGAGAGAGAGAGAGAGAGAGAGAGAGAGAGGAGGGAGAGAGAGGGGGAGAAAGTGAGAAAGAGAGACAAAGAGGGGAGAGAGAAGGGGGAGAGAAGAGAGGGAGAGTGAGAGCGTGAGAGGGGAGAGAGGGGAGAAAGGAAGCGAGAGAGAGGTTGGGAGAGAGAGGATGGGAGAGAGAGAGGGGAGAGTGGATGGGGGAGAGTGGATGGGAGAGAGAGAGAGAGAGAGAGAGAGAGAGAGGGGAGAGTGGATGGGGGAGAGAGGATGGGAGAACGAGGATGGGAGAGAGAGAGAAGATGGGAGAGAGAGGATGGGAGAGAGAGGATGGGAGAAAGAAGAGAGTGTTAGACAAGCATATTTGTATTGTATCATGAATCTTTCCTCTGTGGTACTGTAGCTAAAAGAGTGGGCAGTGGCAGTCAGGTAGAGCAGGACTGATCTATAGACAGACTAGACCTGAGAGAGAGAGGGGTAGGCTCTCATCACCTTAAACTGTAATGACCTGAGAGAGAGAGGGGTACGCTCTCATCACCTTAAACTGTAATGACCTGAGAGAGAGAGGGGTACGCTCTCATCACCTTAAACTGTAATGACCTGAGAGAGAGAGGGGTACGCTCTCATCACCTTAAACTGTAATGACCTGAGTTGGGTTCACATTCCTAGATGTAGATCAGATCTCATTGTTATGACCAGTTCATGCAGATTCCAGGTCATTTCAAAAGTTTCACATTCCTAGATGTAGATCAGATCTCATTGTTATGACCAGTTCATGCAGATTCCAGGTCATTCTAAAGGTTCACATTCCTAGATGTAGATCAGATCTCATTGTTATGACCAGTTCATGCAGATTCCAGGTCATTTCAAAAGTTTCACATTCCTAGATGTAGATCAGATCTCATTTTTATGACCAGTTCATGCAGATTCCAGGTCATTTCAAAAGTTTCACATTCCTAGATGTAGATCAGATCTCATTGTTATGACCAGTTCATGCAGATTCCAGGTCATTTCAAAAGTTTCACATTCCTAGATGTAGATCAGATCTCATTGTTATGACCAGTTCATGCAGATTCCAGGTCATTCTAAAGGTTCACATTCCTAGATGTAGATCAGATCTCATTGTTATGACCAGTTCATGCAGATTCCAGGTCATTCTAAAGGTTCACATTCCTAGATGTAGATCAGATCTCATTGTTATGACCAGTTCATGCAGATTCCAGGTCATTTCTAAAGGTTCACATTATTTTTCTTGCCACCGCATTTAGATTTGTTTAACACTTTTTTTGGTCACTACATGATTCAATAGGAGTTATTTCATAGTTTTGATGTCTTCACTATTATTCTACAACGTAGAATGTTCCTCCCCTCTGGAATGAGTAGGTGTGAGGGAGACCAGGGAGAGGAGACCAGGGAGAGGAAACCAGGGAGAGGAGACCAGGGAGAGGAAACCAGGGAGAGGAGACCAGGGAGAGGAGACCAGGGAGAGGAGACCAGGGAGAGGAGACCAGGGAGAGGAGACCAGGGAGAGGAAACCAGGGAGAGGAGACCAGGGAGAGGAAACCAGGGAGAGGAGACCAGGGAGAGGAGACCAGGGAGAGGAAACCAGAGAGAGGAGACCAGGGAGAGGAGACCAGGGAGAGGAGACCAGGGAGAGGAGACCAGGGAGAGGAGACCAGGGAGAGGAAACCAGGGAGAGGAGACCAGGGAGAGGAGACCAGGGAGAGGAGACCAGGGAGAGGAAACCAGGGAGAGGAGACCAGGGAGAGGAAACCAGGGAGAGGAGACCAGGGAGAGGGGACCAGGGAGAGGAAACCAGGGAGAGGAGACCAGGGAGAGGAAACCAGGGAGAGGAGACCAGGGAGAGGAGACCAGGGAGAGGAGACCAGGGAGAGGAGACCAGGGAGAGGAAACCAGGAAGAGGAGACCAGGGAGAGGAAACCAGGGAGAGGAGACCAGGGAGAGGAGACCAGGGAGAGGAGACCAGGGAGAGGAGACCAGGGAGAGGAAACCAGGAAGAGGAGACCAGGGAGAGGAGACCAGGGAGAGGAGACCAGGGAGAGGAGACCAGGGAGAGGAAACCAGGGAGAGGAGACCAGGGAGAGGAGACCAGGGAGAGGAAACCAGGGAGAGGAGACCAGGGAGAGGAAACCAGGGAGAGGAGACCAGGGAGAGGAAACCAGGGAGAGGAGACCAGGGAGAGGAGACCAGGGAGAGGAAACTGAAGAAAGGTTCAAGTCACCAGGGGTCTGTAGGATGAATAAAAGCTGGGGTTTAAACATCATTGAAATGTGTGTTATGTGTGTGTGTGTGAGCTGCACGTTGTCACTGGAACATACATACAGATGAGGGAGCCTTCAGCACCAGAAAAGCAAACATGAAAACATCTATAAATAAGCATGCCCACAAAATGCAAACACAAGTACGCACACACACACACACCCACCCACACACCACACACCCACACACACACACACCCACACACACACACACACACACACACACACACACACACACACACACACACACACACACACACACACACACACACACACACACACACACACACACACACACTCACACACACACACACACACACCCACACACACACACACACACACACACACAGTGTTCAGTGCCATTCAGTCCACAAAGTATACAGTGGGACAATGGGGAACTACAAGGAGAGAAGGTTAACCAGACTTCAGGAGATCGTGAAATCCATTTACAGTCCTCACAGACTCTGTAGATTCATCAGCCTCCACTGTGCTGATGTGTGAGGAGGCAACTTATAGTAGAAAGAAATACATTGTAGTATCATGCCCAGGATGGAATTGTGAAGCAGTTCAGTGACAGGGCTCTAAACACAACCTAATGCAACGTGTTGCCATGCAACGCCGTGTAGTGTACATTATGGTATGGCAGTGCAGGGCCTTGAAGATCAGAGGAGCCTCTACGGAGCTCACATGAAAGAAAGTGATTTAATTCAATGTAATGCAATGTGTTGCAAGGTGGTGTAGTGAACGATAGGTACGTCAGTACAGAGAGAGGGCATGAGAGAGAGGAGCACTGGGAGAGGAGAAGTGAGGAGAAGAGGAGAGGAGAGAAGTGAGAAAAAGAGGAGAAGAGATGAGAAGTGGAGAATAGAGGAGGGAAGATGAGAAGTGGAGAATAGAGGAGAGAATAAGAGAGAAGATGAGAAGTGGAGAATAGAGGAGAGAAGAAGAGAGAAGATGAGAAGTGGAGAATAGAGGAGGGAAGATGAGAAGTGGAGAATAGAGGAGAGAAGAAGAGAGAAGATGAGAAGTGGAGAATAGAGGAGAGAAGAAGAGAGAAGATGAGAAGTGGAGAATAGAGGAGAGAAGAAGAGAGAAGATGAGAAGTGGAGAATAGAGGAGAGAAGAAGAGAGAAGATGAGAAGTGGAGAATAGAGGAGAGAAGAAGAGAGAAGATGAGAAGTGGAGAATAGAGGAGAGACGATGAGAGAAGAGGAGAAGTGGAGAATAGAGGAGAGAAGATGAGAGAAGATGAGAAGTGGAGAATAGAGGAGAGACGATGAGAAGTGGAGAATAGAGGAGAGAAGATGAGAGAAGATGAGAAGTGGAGAATAGAGGAGAGAAGATGAGAGAAGAGGAGAAGTGGAGAATAGAGGAGAGAAGATGAGAGAAGATGAGAAGTGGAGAATAGAGGAGAGAAGATGAGAGAAGATGAGAAGTGGAGAATAGAGGAGAGAAGATGAGAAGTGGAGAATAGAGGAGAGAAGATGAGAAGTGGAGAATAGAAGATGAGAAGTGGAGAATAGAGGAGAGAAGATGAGAGAAGATGAGAAGTGGAGAATAGAAGATGAGAAGTGGAGAATAGAGGAGAGAAGATGAGAGAAGATGAGAAGTGGAGATAGAGGAGAGAAGATGAGAAGTGGAGAATAGAGGAGAAGAGCAGAGAAGAAAAAAAAAGGAGAAGAGGGAGGGGGAGAATCTCACCCTCTTACATGATCCATCTCCCCCAGCTAGCAGGATACACATTCATTATTAACAACCTACGGTGACCATGAGAGACAGAGAGAGAGACAGAGAGAGAGAGCCAGAGAGAGAGAGGGAGAGAGACAGAGAGAGAGAGAGGGAGAGAGACACGGAGAGAGAGCGAGAGAGAGAGAAGAGGGCAAGAGACAGAGAGAGAGACACAGAGAGAGACAGAGAGAGACAGAGAGAGAGACAGAGAGAGAGACAGAGAGAGACAGAGAGAGATAGAGAGAGATATAGAGAGACAGAGAGAGAGAGGGAGAGAGACAGAAAGAGAGACAGAGACAGAGAGATAGAGAGAGATATAGAGAGACAGAGAGAGAGAGAGAGAGAGAGAAACAGAGAGAGAGACAGAGACAAAGAGACAGAGAGAGTCAGAGAGAGAGAGGGAGAGAGACAGAGAGAGAGACAGAGACAAAGAGACAGAGAGAGACAGAGAGAGAGAGGGAGAGAGAGAGACAGAGACAGAGAGACAGAGAGAGAGAGAGAGAGAGAGACAGAGAGAGAGAGAGACAGAGAGAGATAGAGACAGAAAGAGAGACAGAGAGAGGAAAGAGGGCAGTGGGAAAAGAGAAAGGGAGAAAAGAGGAAGATAAATATCAGAAGGAAGGGAGGAAGACAGAAAGGAGTTTTACCATCCTCTAGTTCTTGTGCCGGAGGTAAAAAAGGGAATTGAAAGACTGGTGAAAAAATGCACTACATCTTTTCAAATGTTCTATCAATGTTTGCTTCAAATATTCCTTCAATGTTTTATCACGGTGGTCTGAAAGAAAAGGCATCAAACGTATTTCCATGCATAGTTAGATACTGACAGTTGGAAACACTCTTGCGCATCATATTCTTGGCAGTGAACATGGCTGTGAGCAGTGGCATAGAGCAAGTTTATTGCTTAATAACCCCAGGGAGTCCTTATATGCACTTGATGACAAACAGAAGACTGTCATGAGTCTAATGTTAAAGGTTGCATCTCAATAGTCTAATGTTAAAGGTCACATCTCAATAGTCTAAGGTTAAAGGTCACATCTCAATAGTCTAAGGTTAAAAGTTGCATCTCAATAGTCTAATGTTAAAGGTTGCATCTCAATAGTCTAATGTTAAAGATTGCATCTCAATAGTCTAATGATAAAGGTTGCATCTCAATAGTCTAATGTTAAAGGTCACATCTCAATAGTCTAAGGTTAAAGGTTGCATCTCAATAGTCTGATGTTAAATGTTGCATCTCAATAGTCTAATGTTAAAAGTTGCATCTCAATAGTCAAATGTTAAAGGTTGCATCTCAATAGTATAAGGTTAAATGTTGCATCTCAATAGTCTAATGTTAACTTCACTAAGGTAGGGGGCAGCATTCTGATTTTTGGATGAAAAGCGTGCCCAAATTAAACTGCCTGCTACTCAGGCCCAGAAGATAGGATATACATAGAATTAGCAGATTTGGATAGAAAACACTATACAATAATGTCTGTGAGTATAACAGAACTGATATGACAGGTGAAACCCGAGGAAAATCCAACCAGGAAGTACTATTATTTTGAAAGGCTGTTTTTCCATTGAAAGCCGATCCACCATACAAAGACTAAGGACCCAGTTCACTTCTTCTACATGTGGCCAGTCTTTAGGCATTGTTTAAGGCTTTTACTCTGAAAAATGAGGGAGATACAGCACTTTCAATGAGAGGCCAGTGGAAATTTCCATTCATCAGCCATGCACCTGATTGGGAACGCGCCTTTCTATGATTCTCCTTTCCTATTGACGAAGCATTTGTCCGGTTGAAATATTATTGATTATTTATGACAAAAACAACCGGAGGATTGATTTTCAACATCGTTTGGCATGTTTCTACTAACTTTTATTGTACATTTGAAAAACCTTTCATCTGGACTTAGTGCACGCGCCTTATTAAGCATTTGGATTACTGGACAAAACACGCAAACAAAAAGGAGGTATTTGGTCATAAAGAAGGACATTATCAAACAAAACAAACATTTATTGTCTAACATGGAGACCTGGGAGTGCCACCAGATGAAGATCATCAAAGGTAAGTGATTTATTTTAATGCTATTTCTGACTTTTGTGACACTCTCCTTGGTTGGAAAATGGCTGTATGGGTTTCTGTGGCTAGGTGCTGACCTAACATAATCACAAAGTGTGCTTTCTCTGTAAAGCCTTTTTGAAATCTGACACAGAGGTTGCATTAAGGAGAAGATTTTCTATATTTCCATGCATAACACTTGTATAGTTTATCAATGTTTAAGATGAGTATTTCTGTAATTTGATGTGGCTCTCTGCACTTTCATCGGATGTTTGTTTGAGACAATGCATTTCTGACCATAACGCGCCAATTTAAACTGAGATTTTTGGATATATATATGAACTTTATCGAACAAAACATACATGTATTGTGTAATATGAAGTACTATGAGTGTCATCTGATGAAGATCATCAAAGGTTAGTGATTCATTTTATCTCTATTTCTATTTCCACCATTTTTCTTTTTGTGACTACTCTCTTTGGCTGGAAAAATGGCTGTATGGTTTTCTGTGACTAGGTGCTGACCTAACATAATCGCACGGTGTGCTTTCGCAGTAAAGCCTTTTTGAAATCGGACAATGTGGTTGGATTTACATGAAGTTTATCTTGAAAATGGTGGATAATACTTGTATGTTTGAGGAATTTTAATGATGGGATTTCTGTTGTTTTGAATTTGGCGCCCTGCAAACTCACTGGCTGTTGTCGAGGTGGGACGCTCGCTTGTCCCAGAGAGGTTAAAGGTTGCATCTCGATAGTTTAATGTTAAAGATTGCATCTCAATAGTTTAATGTTAAAGGTTGCATCTCAATAGTCTAATGTTAAAGGTTTCATCTCGGTAGTCTAATGTTAAAGGTTTCATCTCGGTAGTCTAATGTTAAAGGTTGCATCTCAGTAGTCTAATGTTAAAGGTTGCATCTCAATAGTCTAATGTTAAAGGTTGTTTAAGGTTGCATCTCAATAGTCTAATGTTAAAGGTTGCATCTCAATAGTCTAATGTTAAAGGTTTCATCTCGGTAGTCTAATGTTAAAGGTTGCATCTCAGTAGTCTAATATTAAAGGTTGCATCTCAATAGTCTAAGGTTAAAGTGTGCATCTCAACAGTCTAAAGTGGCTTCCATCTCCTTTCCCTTCATTCACAAAGCAAGTCCTCTGGACTGTTTCCTTCCCTATTGGTCCTTCAATCCCTGGGGTTATAGTACTTGTACTACCTGTATATAGCTTCAATCCCTGGTGTTATGGTATTGGTACTACCTGCATATAGCTTCAATCCCTGGGGTTATAGTACTGGTGCTACCTGTATATAGCTTCAATCCCTGGTGTTATGGTATTGGTACTACCTGCATATAGCTTCAATCCCTGGTGTTATGGTATTGGTACTACCTGTATATAGCTTCAATCCCTGGTGTTATAGTACTGGTACTACCTGCATATAGCTTCAATCCCTGGTGTTATAGTACTGGTACTACCTGTATATAGCTTCAATCCCTGGTGTTATAGTACTGGTACTACCTGTATATAGCTTCAATCCCTAGTGTTATGGTACTGGTACTACCTGTATATAGCTTCAATCGCTGGTGTTATAGTACTGGTACTACCTGTATATAGCTTCAATCCCTGGTGTTGTAGTACTGGTACTACCTGTATATAGCTTCAATCCCTGGTGTTATAGTACTGGTACTACCTGTATATTGTTCAATCCCTGGTGTTATAGTACTGGTACTACCTGTATATAGCTTCAATCCCTGGTGTTATAGTCCTGGTACTACCTGTATATAGCTTCAATCCCTGGTGTTTTCAAATGAGAGCAGGTGAATGAAAGAAGATAAGAAGTGGGTGCCATTTCAATGAATGCATTACTGTGTCCTAACACATGATTCATATCACTGAGATGAACCATCACTGTGTCTTAACACATGATTCATATCACTGAGATGAACCATCACTGTGTCCTAACACATGATTCATATCACTGAGATGAACCATCACTGTGTCCTAACACATGATTCATATCACTGAGATGAACCATCACTGTGTCCTAACACATGATTCATATCACTGAGATGAACCATCACTGTGTCCTAACACATGATTCATATCACTGAGATGAACCATCACTGTGTCCTAACACATGATTCATATCACTGAGATGAACCATCACTGTGTCTTAACACATGATTCATATCACTGAGATGAACCATCACTGTGTCTTAACACATGATTCATATCACTGAGATGAACCATCACTGTGTCCTAACACATGATTCCTATCACTGAGATGAACCATCACTGTGTCTTAACACATGATTCATATCACTGAGATGAACCATCACTGAGATGAACCATCACTGAGATGAACCATCACTGTGTCCTAACACATGATTCATATCACTGAGATGAACCATCACTGTGTCCTAACACATGATTCATATCACTGAGATGAACCATCACTGTGTCCTAACACATGATTCATATCACTGAGATGAACCATCACTGTGTCCTAACACATGATTCATATCACTGAGATGAACGTGTTCCATTTACAGGGCTTGTATGACCTAGGGGCTCAGCACTTAGAATGCTTATGTCACCAAAACACATATGGAGACATGCGTCAGAGTTCACTGCCATGGGCACCAATGGCACAATATGTGATTAGTGCAAAAGTACCTCATCTAAAACATAGTGTTGAATGCAGTGATGAGAAACGAATGTGATGATGTGAGTTTGATGATGTGCGTTTGTATGTGTGTGTGTGTGTGTGTGTGGTAGGTAATTGGGGCTTAGTGTGCTGTAATTCCTCCTCTCTGTTAATGAGATTGTTTTGGGTTAATTGCCTTGTTGCCAACTGCTGAGACTGCATGCAGGGGGAAGTCCCCCCACCCACTACACACCAGACACACACAAACAAACAAATACAAACAAAGGGATTCAAATGTTTTTAATAATAATAACATGGGAAAGGATGAGAGAATTGGAGGGAAACAACAAAGAGTATTTGCAGGAATTCAGCTCAAGTGTTACTGTCCTACTGTTGTGACTCATCGTTGGATCATAGACAACAACACTGTTGTGGCTCATCGTTGGATCATAGACAACAACACTGTTGTGGCTCATCGTTGGATCATAGACAACAACACTGTTGTGGCTCATCGTTGGATCATAGACAACAACACTGTTGTGGCTCATCGTTGGATCATAGACAACAACACTGTTGTGGCTCATCGTTGGATCATAGACAACAACACTGTTGTGACTCATCGTTGGATCATAGACAAGAACAACACTGTTGTGGCTCATTGTTGGATCATAGACAAGAACAACACTGTTGTGACTCATCGTTGGATCATAGACAAGAACAACACTGTTGTGGCTCATCGTTGGATCATAGACAAGAACAACACTGTTGTGGCTCATCGTTGGATCATTGACAAGAACAACACTGTTGTGGCTCATCGTTGGATCATAGACAAGAACAACACTGTTGTGGCTCATCGTTGGATCATAGACAAGAACAACACTGTTGTGATCCAGTGACAACCTGCTCCTAGAGTGGAGAGACGCTGCCCCAGCTGGTTTAACACATTTCAAATGAACAGTGAAACAGGTGTAGTGTAGGTAGACCTTCCAGTGAAACGCTTACATGCTGACCAGACCGCACGCGTTCGTCTGCGTGCGCCATTGCGCGCACGTTTATTTTTTCCACCCAGAAGCGATCAGGACATGCAGCTTGAAATATAAAAACAAACTCAGAACCAATTATATACAGTTGAAGTCAGAAGTTCACATTCACTTAGGCTGGAGTAATTAAAACTTGTTTATCAACCACTACACAAATTTCTTGTTAACAAACAATAGTTTTGGTAAGTCGGTTAGGACATCTACTGTGTGCATGACACAAGTAATCTTTCCAACAATTGTTTACAGACAGATTATTTCACTTAATCACAATTCCAGTGGTCCAGAGTTTACATACACTAAGTTGACTGTGCCTTTAAAGAGCTTGGAAAATTCCCGAAAATGATGTCATGGCTTTAGAAGCTTCTGATAGGCAAATTGACATCATTTGAGTCAACTGGAGGTGTACCTGTGGATGTATTTGAAGGCCTACCTTCAAACTCTGTGCCTCTTTGCTTGCCATCATTGGAAAATCAAAAAAGAAATCAGCCAAGACCCCAGAAACAAAATTGTAGACCTCCACAAGTCTGGTTCATCCTTGGGAGCAATTTCCAAACGCCTGAAGTTACCACGTTCATCTGTACAAACAATAGTATGCAAGTATAAACACCATGGGACCACGCAGCCATCATACCGCTCAGGAAGGAGATGCGTTCTGTCTTCTAGAGATGAACGTACTTTGATGCAAAAAGTGCAAATCAATCCCAGAACAACAGCAAAGGACCTTGTGAAGATGCTGGAGGAAACCGGTACAAAAGTATCTATATCCACAGTAAAACGAGTCCTACATCGACATAACGTGACAGGCTGCTCAGCAAGGAAGAAGCCACTGCTCCAAAACCGCCATAAAAAAGCCAGACTACAGTTTGCAACTGCACATGGGTGTCAGCGTCGTGTGTATAGGTGGCAGGGAAGTCAGGCGCAGGAGAGTCAAAATGGAGTGTAAATGGAGTCTTTTAATAATTGACCACGTAACATGCTCCATAACACAAAAATGTACAGACATGAACAAACATGGGTATGAGGACCCGACGCGCACCTATACAACATAAAACTACACTGACAATAAAACAATTTCTGACAAAGACATGAGGGTAACAGAGGGTTATATACACAACAGGTAATCAGTGGGACTGAAAACAGGTGTGTGGGAAGACAAGACAAAACCAATGGAAAATGAAAAATGGATCAATGATGGCTAGAAGACCGGTGACGTCGACCGCCGAGCACCGCCCGAACAAGGAGAGGCAATGACTTTGGCAGAAGTCGTGACAATGGGGACAAAGATTGTACTTTTTGGAGAAATATCCTCTGGTCTGATGAAACAAATCTAGAACTGTTTGGCCATAATGACCATCGTTATGTTTGGAGGAAAAAGGGGGATGCTTGCAAGCCGAAGAACACCATCCCAACCATGAAGCACAGGGGTGGCAGCATCATGTTGTGGGGGTGCTTTGCTGCAGGAGGGACTGATGCACTTCACAAAATAGATGGCGTCATGAGGATGGAAAATTATGTGCATTTATTGAAGCAACATCTCAAGACATCAGTCAGGAAGTTAAAGCTTGGTCACAAATGGGTCTTCCAAATGGACAATGACCCCAAGCATACTTCCAAAGTTGTGGCAAAATGGCTTAAGGACAACAAAGTCAAGGTATTGGAGTGGCCATCACAAAGCCCTGACCTCAATCCCATAGAAAATATGTGGGCAGAACTGAAAAAGCGTGTGCGAGCAAGGAGGCCTACAAACCTGACTTAGTTACACCAGCTCTGTCAGGAGGAATGGGACAAGATTCACCCAACCTATTGTGGGAGCTTGTGAAAAGCTACCCGAAACGTTTGACCCAAGTTAAACAATTTAAAGGCAATGCTACGAAATGCTAATTGAGTGTATGTAAACTTCTGACCCACTGGGAATGTGATGAAAGAAATAAAAGCTGAAATAAATAATTCTCTACTATTATTCTGACATTTCACATTCTTAAAATAAAGTGGTGATCATAACTAACACAAACACACTAACAAAGTAACACAGTAACACACTAACACTAGCACAGTAACACTAACACAGTAACCTGAACACACTAACACAGTAACACGAACACACTAACACTAAAACACAGTAACACTAACACAGTAACACACTAACACCGTAACACTAACACAGTAACACACTAACACCGTAACACGAACACAGTAAGACTTACACACTATCATACTAACACAGTAACACTAACACCGTAACACTAACACCGTAACACTAACACCGTAACACTAACACACTAACACAGCAACACTAACACACTAACACATTAACACTAACACAGCAACACTAACACACGAACACACTAACACCGTAACACTAACACACAAACACAGCAACACAGTAACACAGTAACACAGTAACACTAACACACTAACACAGTAACACTAACACAGTAACACAAACACAGTAACACACTAACACAGCAACACTAACACACGGACACACGGACACAGTAACACAGTAACACTAACACAGTGACACTAACACACTAACACAGCAACACTAACACAGTAACACACTAACACTAACACACAAACACAGTAACACTAACACACGAACACAGTAACACACTAACACTAACACAGTAACACACTAACACTAACACAGTAACACTAACACTAATACACTAACACAGTAACACACTAACACAGTAACACTAACATACTACCACACTAACACAGTAACACTAACACACTAACACAGTAACACTAACACTAACACAGCAACACTGACATACTAACACTAACACAGCAACACTAACATACTAACACTAACACAGCAACACTGACATACTAACACTAACACAGTAACACTAACACAGCAACACTGACATACTAATACTAACACTCTAACACAGCAACACTAACATACTAACACTAACACAGCAACACTGACATACTAACACTAACACAGTAACACAAACACAGTAACATCAAATAGCAGTAACACACTAACACAGTAATGCTAACACAGTAACACTAACACAGTAACATCCAATAGCAGTAACACACTAACACAGTAACACAGTAAAACACTAACGCAGTAACACTAACACACTAACACCGTAACACAGTAACAGTAACACTAACACACTAACACAGTAACACTAACACACTAACACTAACACACTAACACTAACACACTAACACTAACAGACTAACACAGTAACATACTAACACAGTAACATACCTAACACAGTAACACAGTAACACACTAGCACACTAACACAGTAACACACTAACACTAACACAGTAACACTAACACAGTAACTCAGTAACACACTAACGCAGTAACACTAACACAAACACAGTAACACAGTAACACTAACACACTAACACAGTAACACTAACACAAACACAGTAACACTAACACACTAACACTAACACAGTAACACTAACACACTAACACTAACACAGTAACATCCAATAGCAGTAACACACTAACACAGTAAAACACTAACGCAGTAACACTAACACACTAACACCGTAACACAGTAACACTAACACTAACACACTAACACACTAACACTAACACAGTAACACTAACAGACTAACACAGTAACATACTAACACAGTAACACAGTAACACACTAGCACACTAACACAGTAACACACTAACACTAACACACTAACACAGTAACACTAACACAGTAACACTAACACAGTAACACTAACTCAGTAACACACTAACGCAGTAACACTAACACAAACACAGTAACACAGTAACACTAACACACTAACACAGTAACACTAACACAGTAACACAGTAACACAGTAACACTAACACTAACACAGTAACACTAACACACCAGTGGTCTCCATGGAACCATAATATGAGATTTGCATGAAATATATTCCTCTTAAATATCATGCATTGATATACACACACTCAAACTACACCACCCTCCACACACACACACACACACACACACACACACACACACACACACACACACACACACACACCCTCTCACCCACCCACTCACCCTCTCACCCACCCACCCACCAACTCACCCACCCATCCACCCTCTCCCCCACCCACTCACCCTCTCCATCACAACATCCTGTGTATCATCATGATGAGGTGCCTGTTGCAAGCAGCTGCATCTAGGACATCACTTCATAACAGCGTAGTATGTGTGTGACTCACTCCACTTAAAACGCCAACTATCCATCAAGCTTGCCAAGGAGTTTTCCTCTGGATCTGGGTCATGTAACCGTCACTATGGACTCAACACACACAAAGGAAGGTGTGTGTGTGTGTGTGATGTCATGGTGTGTCATGGTGTTCTGCAGGGAGTAGTGAGTGGTTATATCACAGACTTAAATGGGTAACCCCATTCACAGAATGTACTTCTGATCCATTAACAAAGCCTGCATCCCAAATAGCACTCTATTCCCTATGTAGCATACTATGTTTTAACCAGGGACCATAGTGAAATATAGGGAGTAGAGTGCAATTTGGGATACAAGTTAAAGCAAGCCATGGGAATTAGCCATCCACACCAAAACTATTCTAGTCAGTATGGGATGAAGTTGCCCTTATAAGCTGATTCAAGATCAGAATTGCTGCTCCATCCCTAATGGTAAAAGGTTAAGATGAGCTGATCCTAGATTTGTGGCTATGGGCAACAAGCTGGATCAAAGTGTTAACCCAGGAAACAACTAATTTGATCCCTCCTGTCCTTACTGAGTGGTGCAGCGGTCTAAGACAGCGCATCTCAGTGCTAGAGGGGTCACTAAACCGGTCGTGATTGGGAGTCCCATAATGCGGCGCAGAATAGCGCCGTCCAGGTTTGGCCGGGGTAAGCCGTCATTGTAAATAATAATTTGTTCTTAACTGACTTGTCTAGTTAGATCAAATCAAAATAAAAACACCATATTTCTCTTTCTCCAATTCCTCCCCCTGGCTCAGGTGACACCCCAGATCTAGCTGTCAGAGTAATGGGACAGTTTAAATTCAGTCAATGGACAGCACATGGACCTGCCCATTTCCTCCCTCTCTACTCTGCAGACAATTCCCATTCCATTAGTTTTGTTAAACTATGTCCCTGCCAAATGTGCCTAACTTTGAGCCAAAGTTACAGAACAGCATTACTTTCTTAATTGAAACGGTATATTACCATTTGATCCTGAGTTCTGCAGTTCTCAAACAGCTTTGTATTAGTTTCATAGAAAGAGCAGGAGAGGGTTTGTGTGAAGGGAACTCACTCCTGTGTGAACCTACAATATAATCACCTCGGTATAATAACCCTCTATCTTAGCTTGTTACCCGTTCACTCAGCACAGACTGCAGGCTTCTGAAGTACAGGGACGCACATATGATACGCCCTCTAAGAAGACAGATATGGCTTCTTCTGCCCCTCTCTCCTTTCCAGGTAACATCCTCAAAGGCATTGCTCTTTCAATTCATCTCGCCTCTCTTCTCATCTGTCACTCTGTGCTGCCTCTGCTCAGCGATGGCCTCAGGATAGTCAAGATGCTTCCCTCTGCTCAGTGATGGCCTCAGGATAGTCAAGATGCTTCCCTCTGCTCAGCGATGGCCTCAGGATAGTCAAGATGCTTCCCTCTGCTCAGCGATGGCCTCAGGATAGTCAAGATGCTTCCCTCTGCTCAGCGATGGCCTCAGGATAGTCAAGATGCTTCCCTCTGCTCAGCGATGGCCTCAGGATAGTCAAGATGCTTCCCTCTGCTCAGCGATGGCCTCAGGATAGTCAAGATGCTTCCCTCTGCTCAGCGATGGCCTCAGGATAGTCAAGATGCTTCCCTCTGATCAGCGATGGCCTCAGGATAGTCAAGATGCTTCCCTCTGCTCAGCGATGGCCTCAGGATA
>NC_034203.2:37440475-37455475 GCF_002021735.2 Oncorhynchus kisutch
CTAACAATACTCTGCACCCCCTAACAATGCTCTGCATACACTAACAATGCCCTGCATCACCTAACAATGCTCTGCATACACTAACAATGCTCTGCATCACCTAACAATGCCCTGCATCACCTAACAATGCTCTGCACCCCCTAACAATACTCTGCATACACTAACAATGCCCTGCACCCCCTAACAATACTCTGCATACACTAACAATGCCCTGCATCACCTAACAATGCTCTGCACCCCCTAACAATGCTCTGCATACACTAACAATGCCCTGCATCACCTAACAATGCCCTGCATCACCTAACAATGCTCTGCACCCCCTAACAATACTCTGCATACACTAACAATGCCCTGCATCACCTAACAATGCCCTGCATCACCTAACAATGCTCTGCACCCCCTAACAATACTCTGCATACACTAATAATGCCCTGCATCACCTAACAATGCTCTGCACCCCCTAACAATGCTCTGCACCCCCTAACAATGCTCTGCACCCCCTAACAATGCTCTGCACCCTCTGAGGTGATGCTCTTATTGTAGCCATTTTGTGCCAGAATTCCCTCCATACAGTGCCTTCAGAAAGTATTCAAACCCCTTGACTTTTTCCTCATTTTGTTGTGTTACAGCCTGAATGTAAAATGGATTAAATTGTCACTGGCCTACACACAATACCCCATAATGTCAAAGTGAAATAGTTTTTTTCAACTTTAAAAAATGTATTAAAAATGACAAGCTGAAATGTCTCGAATCAATAAGTATTCAACCCCTTTGTTATGGCAAGCCTAAATAAGTTCAGGAGTAAAGATTTGCTTAACAAGTCACATAAGAAGTTGCATGGACTCACTCTGCGTACAATAATAGTGTTTAAATGATTTTTGAAAGACTACCTCATCTTTGTACCCAACACATACAATTATCTGGAAGGTCCTGAAGTTGAGCAGTGAATTTACAACACAGATTCAACCACAAAGACCAGGGAGGTTTTCCAATGCAAAGAAGGGCACCTAAAGCACACATCCCTTTGAGGTGAAGTTATTAATTACACTTTGGCTGTTGTATCAATATACCCAGTCACTACAAAGACACAGCCTTCCTTGCTAACTCAGTTGCCGGCAAGGAAGGAAGCCGCTCAGGGATTTCACCATGAAGCCAACGATGACTTACAACAGTTACCGGGTTTAATGGCTGTGATAGGAGAAAACTGAGGATGGATCAACAACATTGTAGTTACTTCACGATACTAACCTAAATTACAGAGTGAAAAGAAGGAAGCCTGTACAGAATAAAAGTAATGCAAAACATGCATCCTGTTTGCAACAAGAAACTAAAGTAATACTGAAAAACATGTGGCAAAGCAATTAACTTTTTGTCCTGAATACAAAGTGTTATGTTTGGGGCAAATCCAATGCAACATATTACTGAGTACCATTCTCCATATTTTCAAGCATAGTGGTGGATGCATCATGTTATGGGTATGTTTGTAATTGTTAAGGACTGGAGAGTTTTTCAGGATAAAAAAAGGAATGGAGCTAAGCACAAGCAATAACCTAGAGGAAGACCTGGTTCAGTCTGCTTTCCACCAGATACTGGGAGATAAATTCACCTTTCAGCAGGACAATGCAAGATTTGAAAATGGTTGTCTAGCAATGATCAACAACCAATTTGACAGAGCTTGACGAACTTTGAAAAAAATAATGGGCAAATATTGTACAATCCAGGTGTGCAAAGCGCTTAGAGACTTACCCAGAAATACTCAGAGCTGGAATCACTGCCAAAGGTGACTCTAGCATGAATTGACTCAATACATTTGCGAAAATGGCTAAAAACATGTTTTCACTTTGTCATTATGGGGCATTGTGTGTGGATTTTTTAAGATATTGAATACATTTTGAATTCAGACTGTAACAACAACATGTGGAATAAGAAAAGTGGTATGAATACTTTCTGAAGGCACAGTACATCACCTGTACAGCAGAAGAAAGATGGGGAGTAGTTTTAGGCCAGTGTCCCCAAAATAGAGGGTTAGACAACCCACTGGTTGAGTGAAATAATTCCCCCTGAAAACCAAAAGACTGGGTTGTTTTTTTGGAGGGATTTAAAATAAAAGGTTAGGCCTCCTGAGTGGTGCAGTGGTCTAAGGCACTGCATCGCAGTGCTAGAGGCATCACTACAGACCCGGGTTTGATCCCAGGCTGTATCACAACTGACCGTGATCAGGAGTCCCATAGGGCGGCACACAATTGGCCCATGCATTACTTGACCTTTGCCTCCCGAGCCCATTGGGGAGTTGCAGCGATGAGACAATATCAAAAAAGGTTAAAAGCTTTTGGGTCAAGGATAAAAAGCCGTAGAGATCCTCTGTATTAAAACCCACTCCTACACAAACTCAAAGGACCACAAGCTCTGAGGGAGACAAGCTGGAAAGAATCTAGAGCAAAACATGACTGCTGCTGCTGATACCACTGACATGCTTGGCAGCAGGCAACCATTTCAGTCACTCTCCCTCAGCCCTCCCTCTCTTCCTCTCTACAGTATCTACTGTTAGCCTAAAGAACAAAGGGCACTATTACATTCATCACTAGCACTTCCATATAATTAGCCATTAAGTCACTGTGCTGGGTAGAGGTGCATTAGCTGCAGCTTAGCAATTACTTCATTATGCTACACTAGCCCATTGAACAACACTTTGTAATTAGCCATTATCTATTAGCCATGAACCCTTTTAAAGACCCAGGCGGTGTGGTTGGAAGCAGTCTACTAGGGAATTAGGCTAGCACTTTAAAAGTAGCATTCCACCTATTGTAAGGAGTCACCACATCCATTCAAACTCTGACATTTAATAATTGTGATTTGGAAAAAAGATTTTGTGAAGGTTTACTTTACCAGGTTTCTCAGGTAAAATCCATGTAACTTAATGAGACAAATCTTAATAAATAAATGTGCGATAAATTACATTTAAAAATGAAGAAAAAGTACGGGTGACTAAAGTAGTTTAGCTCTTCACAATGGATATCGTTGTGTGTTTCACTGCCCCTTTAAATGGCACCCGGTGGACTTAAACAATATATATATATATATATATATATATATATATATATATATATATATATATATATATATATATATATAAATTGAACCTTAATTTAACTAGGCAAGACAGTTAAAAACAAATTGTTATTTACAATGACAGCCTACCGGGGAACAGTGGGTTAAATGCCTTGTTCAGAGGCAGAATGACAGATTTTTAATTCAATCCAGCAACCTTTCAGTTACTGAACCAATGCTCTAACCACTAGGCTACTTGAGAGAAGAGGAGGAGAGATTTTGTCAGCAGCTGGAGAGAAGAAGGGAGGGAGGGAGGTAAAGTGGGCCAGTGTGTCTGCCAGCTCAAGGGGTCTCCCGTGGGACAGGGACCAGAGCAGTCCATCCGTGGTTCCAACGCCGATACACTAAGCAGCTCTTACTAGGCCAGGAGCAGCACAGGGAAGCCCCACTGACGCAGATACCCGCTGATACAGGATTAGACGATTTCAACCCTCCAATGGTTATGGTTGGGATTGGGGTAGGGTAACTGATTCTAGATCTGTTCTCACTAGGCCATGAGAAACAGAGGAAAGTGTCACAGCCAGATGTACATGGGAGTGATCACCAACTCTGGTCTGGCACAGCTCTTTCACAACATTAATCAAGCAGGGTTTTTCAAAATGCATACTTCCGTGCTCCGAGCTCGCAAATTGGTGAACGGAAGGGTCGGAGTATGAGTCAAAATCAAAGTATGTGAAACGAAGCACAGAGGGAACTTCTCGAATGCGTACTCCGTTTGTACATATTTTTAAGCATGCATTGATGCAAGCTTCAACGGGAAGTACGCAAAGAAATATGTAAAATATTAAAAATCAATGTTGGCCATTATTTGAGGTAAAGTGAGAGAAAATACATCCCAACTTCAGAATAAAATGTTGCCTTTTCACATCTCATATTTTGCCTGACTAGAATATTTTATCTGGATATGTTAATAAATACATGTAGTGTTAATTTGGCATGAATCTGTCAATAGGGCTAACTGGCTAGCTACGACAAATCTTTGCTACTACTGATAGCGAGCAAGATAGCCAGAATTGACATCTACCTTGCATAACAATAGTTTAAGGTCATTTTTGCCTTCTGGTTAACTACATTATTACGATTCATAATGAGCTGATAGTTATGAAGTAACACGTTTGCTTTGTGTATACTGGATCTTCTTTCGTCTTTATTGACATTGGCCTGGCTGGAAGAAGGTTCAGTGAAGGGGGGGGGGGGGGGGTGCAGCGTAAGGTAATACAGGAGAGGGAGGTAATACAGTAGGGGGAGTGGGAGGTAATACAGTAGGGGGAGTGGGAGGTAATACAGTAGGGGGAGAGGGAGGTAATACAGTAGGGGGAGGTAATACAGGAGAGGGAGGTAATACAGTAGGGGGAGTGGGAGGTAATACAGTAGGGGGAGAGGGAGGTAATACAGTAGGGGGAGGTAATACAGTAGAGGGAGGTAATACAGTAGGGGGAGTGGGAGGTAATACAGTAGGGGGAGAGGGAGGTAATACAGTAGGGGGAGAGGGAGGTAATACAGTAGGGGGAGGTAATACAGTAGGGGGAGTGGGAGGTAATACAGGAGAGGGAGGTAATACAGTAGGGGGAGAGGGAGGTAATACAGTAGTGTGAGGTAATACAGTAGGGGGAGTGGGAGGTAATACAGTAGGGGGAGTGGGAGGTAATACAGTAGGAAGGTGGGAGGTAATACAGTAGGGGGAGGTAATAAGGGAGTGGGAGGTAATACAGTAGGGGGAGTGGGAGGTAATACAGGAGTGGGAGGTAATACAGTAGGGGGGTAGGAGGTAATACAGTAGAGGGAGGTAATACAGTAGGGGGAGTGGGAGGTAATACAGTAGGGGGAGTAGGAGGTAATACAGTAGTGGGAGTGGGAGGTAATACAGTAGAGGGAGGTAATACAGTAGGGGGAGGTAATACAGTAGAGGGAGGTAATACAGTAGGGGGAGGTAATACAGTAGGGGGAGAGGGAGGTAATACAGTAGAGGGAGGTAATACAGTAGGGAGAGTGGGAGGTAATACAGTAGGGGGAGAGGGAGGTAATACAGTAGAGGGAGTGGGAGGTAATACAGGAGTGGGAGGTAATACAGTAGGGGGGTAGGAGGTAATACAGTAGAGGGAGGTAATACAGTAGGGAGAGTGGGAGGTAATACAGTAGGGGGAGAGGGAGGTAATACAGTAGAGGGAGGTAATACAGTAGGGGGAGTGGGAGGTAATACAGTAGAGGGAGGTAATACAGTAGGGAGAGTGGGAGGTAATACAGTAGAGGGAGAGGGAGGTAATACAGTAGAGGGAGGTAATACAGTAGGGAGAGTGGGAGGTAATACAGTAGGGGGAGGTAATACAGTGGGGGGAGGTAATACAGTAGGGGGAGGTAATACAGTAGGGGGAGGTAATACAGTAGGGGAAGTGGGAGGTAATACAGTAGGGGGAGGTAATACAGTAGGGGGAGTGGGAGGTAATACAGTACGGGGAGTGGGAGGTAATACAGTAGGGGGAGTGGGAGGTAATACAGTAGGGGGAGAGGGAGGTAATACAGTAGGGGGAGGTAATACAGGAGAGGGAGGTAATACAGTAGGGGGAGTGGGAGGTAATACAGTAGGGGGAGAGGGAGGTAATACAGTAGGGGGAGGTAATACAGTAGAGGGAGGTAATACAGTAGGGGGAGTGGGAGGTAATACAGTAGGGGGAGAGGGAGGTAATACAGTAGGGGGAGAGGGAGGTAATACAGTAGGGGGAGGTAATACAGTAGGGGGAGTGGGAGGTAATACAGGAGAGGGAGGTAATACAGTAGGGGGAGAGGGAGGTAATACAGTAGTGTGAGGTAATACAGTAGGGGGAGTGGGAGGTAATACAGTAGGGGGAGTGGGAGGTAATACAGTAGGGGGAGTGGGAGGTAATACAGTAGGAAGGTGGGAGGTAATACAGTAGGGGGAGGTAATAAGGGAGTGGGAGGTAATACAGTAGGGGGAGTGGGAGGTAATACAGGAGTGGGAGGTAATACAGTAGGGGGGTAGGAGGTAATACAGTAGAGGGAGGTAATACAGTAGGGGGAGTGGGAGGTAATACAGTAGGGGGAGTAGGAGGTAATACAGTAGGGGGAGTGGGAGGTAATACAGTAGAGGGAGGTAATACAGTAGGGGGAGGTAATACAGTAGAGGGAGGTAATACAGTAGGGGGAGGTAATACAGTAGGGGGAGAGGGAGGTAATACAGTAGAGGGAGGTAATACAGTAGGGAGAGTGGGAGGTAATACAGTAGGGGGAGAGGGAGGTAATACAGTAGAGGGAGTGGGAGGTAATACAGGAGTGGGAGGTAATACAGTAGGGGGGTAGGAGGTAATACAGTAGAGGGAGGTAATACAGTAGGGAGAGTGGGAGGTAATACAGTAGGGGGAGAGGGAGGTAATACAGTAGAGGGAGGTAATACAGTAGGGGGAGTGGGAGGTAATACAGTAGAGGGAGGTAATACAGTAGGGAGAGTGGGAGGTAATACAGTAGAGGGAGAGGGAGGTAATACAGTAGAGGGAGGTAATACAGTAGGGAGAGTGGGAGGTAATACAGCAGGGGGAGGTAATACAGTGGGGGGAGGTAATACAGTAGGGGGAGGTAATACAGTAGGGGGAGGTAATACAGTAGGGGGAGTGGGAGGTAATACAGTAGGGGGAGGTAATACAGTAGGGGGAGTGGGAGGTAATACAGTACGGGGAGAGGGAGGTAATACAGTAGAGGGAGGTAATACAGTAGGGGGAGTGGGAGGTAATACAGTAGGGGGAGGTAATACAGTAGGGGGAGGTAATACAGTAGAGGGAGGTAATACAGTAGAGGGAGGTAATACAGTAGGGGGAGGTAATACAGTAAGGGGAGGTAATACAGTAGGGGGAGGTAATACAGTAAGGGGAGTGGGAGGTAATACAGTACGGGGAGAGGGAGGTAATACAGTAGAGGGAGGTAATACAGTAGGGGGAGTGGGAGGTAATACAGTACGGGGAGAGGGAGGTAATACAGTAGGGGGAGGTAATACAGTAGAGGGAGGTAATACAGTAGAGGGAGGTAATACAGTAGGGGGAGGTAATACAGTAAGGGGAGGTAATACAGTAGGGGGAGGTAATACAGTAGGGGGAGTGGGAGGTAATACAGTACGGGGAGAGGGAGGTAATACAGTAGGGGGAGGTAATACAGTAGGGGGAGGTAATACAGTAGGGGGAGTGGGAGATAATACAGTAGGGGGAGGTAATACAGTAGGGGGAGAGGGAGGTAATACAGTAGGGGGAATGGGAGGTAATACAGTAGGGGGAGGTTATACAGTAGGGGGAGGTAAAACAGTAGGGGGAGGTAATACAGTAGGGGGAGTATGAGGTAATACAGTGGGGGGAGGTAATACAGTAGGGGGAGGTAATACAGTGTGAGGTAATACAGTAGGGGGAGTATGAGGTAATACAGTGGGGGGAGGTAATACAGTAGTGTGAGGTAATACAGTAGGGGGAGTGGGAGGTAATACAGTAGGGGGAGTGGGAGGTAATACAGTAGGGGGAGTGGGAGGTAATACAGTACAGGGAGGTAATACAGTAGGGGGAGTGGGAGGTAATACAGTAGGGGGATGTAATACAGTAGGGGGAGGTAATACAGTAGGGGGAGATAATACAGTAGGGGGAGGTAATACAGTAGGGGGAGGTAATACAGTAGGGGGAGTGGGGGGTAATACAGTAGAGGGAGGTAATACAGTAGTGGGAGGTAATACAGTAGGGGGAGTGGGAGATAATACAGTAGGGGGAGGTAATACAGTAGGGGGAGTGGGAGATAATACAGTAGGGGGAGGTAATACAGTAGGGGGAGGTAATACAGTAGGGGGAGTGGGAGGTAATACAGTAGGGGGAGGTAATACAGTAGGGGGAGTGGGAGGTAATACGTTTTCCACTCTCGGACTCAGAAGAACGTACTCTATAGAACGTTCTCGGAGAATGCACTCCTGTGTAGCTCAGCTAGTAGAGCATGGCCCTTGCCATGCCGTGTTATGGGTTCGATTCCCACAGGGGACCAGCACATAAAAGTATGCTCTCACTACTGTAAATTGCTCTGGATTAGAGTGTCTACAAAATGACAAAATAATGAATGAAAACAATTTAGTAATAATACAAGCAGTAGTATTAATATTGAGAAAGGCAACTCTGCCACGTCTCAATGTAACATTCATTACCTCCAGCAGCAAACCAGTGTGAAAATGGTGCTTTTCTATGTTTCGAAAGTTTAAACATTTAAAAAACTGTGATTTCAAACACTATGAGATTCACAAGAAAATACCCTCTGTGCCTCTGGCTAGAAACTGTTAATCCTGCCCTGTGATGTCACAGAGAAGGATGTTTTAGGCCCTTTTAACTTCTCTTTTTAACCACAGATCATATAAATTCGCCATTTTCACATATGTTAACACTGGTACTGTGCTGGAGATAATGAAAATAATAATAATAATTAAAGATAATTAAAAGCTGCAGAATTGCCCTTTAACGAAGTCTGGACTGACAAATAGGTCAATTAACGAAAGAAAGTCACACAATCTTGTATTTTTACCTGATCCCAGTCACAGATATGTGACCACCAACTCATTTGGGCGGCAGGTAGCTTAGCAGGTAGCAGGTAGTCAAGCGAATAGAGCATTGGGCCAGTAACTGAAAGGTTGTAAATTGGAATCCCTGAGCAGAAGGTTGTCGTTGATAATGGCAGACCCTGGCTATGACCCCACTCATTGAAGGTGTCTCAGTTGAAGCAGGATATGCAAAAAAACACAATTCTGAATCACACGTGTGTATTAATACACACTTGTACATGTGTAATAAGGCACATATAAGCACACAGCATCTCCCAGACAACAAAATAAAGATGAGCTCATTTCTCTTACAAAAAACAAAGCCTTTGAATCCACTTCAACGTTACAGAGAGGCCTACAGTAGCCACTCGTGAAAACAGCAAATTAATTGTGTTTATTATGGTTTTATGTCCCCCACTGCAGGTTTATATCTAAGGAGGCAAAGAGGGGTGTTCACTGCTATCTTATGGGGTGGCTAGGGAAAGCTATCCATCAAACGCTGAGTGAGGAGAAGCAGGGTCATTTATCAGGCTCTGCTTAGAGAGGATGGGCCTGTAGTTACCCTGTCCGTCACTGAGCAGGAGTGACCCCATGAAGTATGGTGACTCAGTTGGTGGGAGCACAGGTTTGGAAGAACCTGCACCTCATGCATATATATATATATATATATATATATATATATATATATATATATATATATATATACATATTCTTATTCCATCCCTTTAGATTTGTGTGTATTAGGTAGCTGTTGTGGAATTGTTAGATTACTTGTTCGATATTACTGCACTGTCGGAACTAGAAACACAAGCATTTCTCTACACTACATTAACGTCTGCTAACCATGTGTATGTGACGAATATAATGTGATTTGATAATGACAAATAGAACAATAAGTTTATAACATTAATATGCCCCACAGTTTTTAAATATTATCCTTTAAGCTACTCCTACTAGTTTTATGGTTGTAGCCATCAATTGTCATGTTAACAATCACCCATTTTAGCAAACTTATTTCATTTCACATTTCTCTAGTATAGGCTACTTATCATAATGAACAATATTAGCAAAATTCCTGCGATAGGTGCTCAGTATAGTCGTTGTTGATCATTTTCGGTTTACCTTGCCAGCTCTACGGTGCATATATATAATTGTATTCACTTTATGGAATAAAAGTGTGTGATACATGTATATTTCCACTGTGAAATGAAGCCTGAATATACCTAAAGAGATCTCCACATTAGCTGTGGGAGCTAACAGGTTTTCAGGTCTCAGGAAAGGTCAAAGTTCACAAAACCACCTACGCTACACCTACATCCAAACCTCTCCACTTGACAATTGACTAGACTCACAGACTCAAAACCTTACCTCTCATACAGGACCCAGGAGGACGAGCAAAGCCTGAGGACGTGGGTGGACCCGTTTCTACTGCTACCACTCAGAAACAGAAGCCTCTGAAGAACTAACCAAACAAACAACTTCACTAAGTTATTCTGGAAGTTTGGGAGCAAGCGAAAGTCTGCTTCTCTGCCTCATTCCTCGCTCCGTGCCATACTCGCCAGCCCCCACACGTGTGCGTTTGACCTCGTTCAACGTTCTTCCAAACACAGCCGCAACAAACGCTCACCTCGCCTGGGTTCTGAATGCGCCTGTTAAACGCTGCCGCGGTGCGTTCAACATCAGTAACTCACACTGGGACTGACCCTGATGGTTTAAGGAGCAGCAGCGCCAGTCAGCAGGCAAACGGAGGGAGCAGACATGGAGAACCACCCCTGATCAGGCCATTCCGTCCCCAGGCCGACCCACACATCCATGGGCAGAGACCGTCAACAATCTAGGCAGGGCCCCGGTGTCAATCATCAAGCTCACACTCTCACTGCTTAAGTGGAGGGAGCAAGATAAACATATACGGAACTGACATTACTGTAGATTAAAGTTAATGATGGACTTTTGAGGGAAACAGACAAAGATGTAGGACAGGGGTGTCAAACTAATTCTACGGAGGGCTGAGTGGCTGCAGGTTTTGTGCTTTATCCTTTCATTTAAGACCTAGACAACCTGGTGAGGGGAGTTCCTTACTAATTAGGAACTTTAATTCATCAATCAAGTACAAGACTGGAGGATCATGTTACCACGGCTGAGTGAGACTGGAGGATCATGTTACCACGGCTGAGTGAGACTGGAGGATCATGTTACCATGGCTGAGTGAGACTGGAGGATCATGTTACCATGGCTGAGTGAGACTGGAGGATCATGTTACCAAGGCTGAGTGAGACTGGAGGATCATGTTACCAAGGCTGAGTGAGACTGGAGGATCATGTTACCATGGCTGAGTGAGACTGGAGGATCATGTTACCAAGGCTGAGTGAGACTGGAGGATCATGTTACCAAGGCTGAGTGAGACTGGAGGATCATGTTACCATGGCTGAGTGAGACTGGAGGATCATGTTACCATGGCTGAGTGAGACTGGAGGATCATGTTATCAAGGCTGAGTGAGACTGGAGGATCATGTTACCATGGCTGAGTGAGACTGGAGGATCATGTTACCAAGGCTGAGTGAGACTGGAGGATCATGTTACCAAGGCTGAGTGAGACTGGAGGATCATGTTACCAAGGCTGAGTGAGACTGGAGGATCATGTTACCACAGCTGACTGAGACTGGAGGATCATGTTACCACGGCTGATTGAGACTGGAGGATCATGTTACCAAGGCTGATTGAGACTGGAGGATCATGTTACCACATCGGAGTGAGACTGGAGGATCATGTTACCACGGCTGATTGAGACTGGAGGATCATGTTACCATGGCTGACTGAGACTGGAGGATCATGTTACCATGGCTGAGTGAGACTGGAGGATCATGTTACCACGGCTGATTGAGACTGGAGGATCATGTTACCATGGCTGATTGAGACTGGAGGATCATGAGAAACCAAAGTGTTACCAAGGCTGAGACTGGAGGATCATGTTACCACGGCTGAGCGAGACTGGAGGATCATGAGAAACCACAGTGTTACCAAGGCTGAGACTGGAGGATCATGAGGAACCACAGTGTTACCAAGGCTGAGACTGGATGATCATGAGAAACCAACTTTGTTGCATATTTAAAAAGGTAAAGTACAGACGACGATACGATCTACATAACAATAACTGACAATTAAGATTCAGAAACAAGAAGAGCAAGAACGTCCATAAATTATACTACATCTACTAATATTCTAAACACGTACCCTATAATCAACTGCACTGCAAACTGTGTCTAGAGAGGGATAGGCAGGGAGGGATGTGGTGGGAGGGATAGGGAGGGAGGGAAGGAGGAAGGGATGTGGAGGGAGGGAGGGATAGGCAGGGAGGGATGTGGTGGGAGGGATAGGGATGGAGGGAAGGAGGAAGGGATGTGGAGGGAGGGATAGGCAGGGAGGGATGTGGTGGGAGGGATAGGGAGGGAGGGAAGGAGGAAGGGATGTGGAGGGTGGGAGGGATGTGGAGGGAGGGATAGGCAGGGAGGGAAGGAGGAAGGGATGTGGAGGGAGGGAGGGATGTGGAGGGAGGGAGGGATGTGGAGGGAGGGATAAGGAGGGATGGAAGGAGGAAGGGATGTGGAGGGAGGGATAGGCAGGGAGGGATGTGGTGGGAGGGATAGGGAGGGAGGGAAGGAGGAAGGGATGGATGTGGAGGGAGGGAGGGATGTGGAGGGAGGGAGGGATGTGGAGGGAGGGAGGGATGTGGAGGGAGGAGGGATGTGGTGGGAGGGATAGGGAGGGAGGGATGTGGAGGGAGGAGGGATGTGGAGGATGGGAGGGATAGGTAAGGAGGAGGGATGTGGAGGGAGGGATAGGGAGAGAGGGAGGAGGGATAGGGATAGAGGGAGGAGGGATATGGATAGAGGGAGGAGGGATATGGAGCGAGGGATAGGGAGCGAGGGAAGGAGGAAGGGATGTGGAGGGAGGAGGGATGTGGAGGATGGGATAGGGAGAGGGGGAGAAGGGATAGGGATATGGAGCGAGGGATAGGGAGGGATAGGTAAGGAGGAGGGATGTGGAGGGAGGGATAGGTAAGGAGGAGGGATGTGGAGGGAGGGAGGGATAGGGAGAGAGGGAAAGCAGAGAGATTTAATTGAGTAGGCTTGGAGGCTTAGGACAGTCTCTCTCTCTTTCTCTCTCACACTCCACTGAGCCTGACAGTGGCAGAAGGAGTGTGTGTGTGTGTGTGTGTGTGTGTGTGTTGGAAAGGAACAGCACTCTGCTCCCGTGGCGTACAGTAGGAGAAAGAAAGGGGGCGAAGCTAATTTGATGTTTTGTTTTCCACACAGAGAGCAATTATTTTCCTCCTGTTTGTTTGGCTGCTTTTCCAGGGCTGCAGTAACAGCACCTCATATCAACTATCCTACACTCACTACAGTTTCCAACCACTGTTATCTATGGCCCAAACGGACACCTGACAACTTCAAACAAGGTAAATAAAGTTGATTCTTTGTTCAGTTTACTGTATTTATCTTCATTCCAGTGTTGTTGTTTTTAACTTAAGTTCATTTAGTAAAACTTTTCTGAACTCTGCTTTGTTGGTTAAGGGCTTGTAAGTAAGCATTTCACTGTAAGGTCTACCGACACCTGTTGTATTCGGCGCACGTAACAAATACAATTGAATTTGATTTGAATTTATTCCAGTGTTGTCACGATACCAGTATCGCGACACTACGACACCAGATGTTCACGCAGCAGACGAAGCTCTATGGTCCTTTAAAACCCACTACTGTTAATACATATTGGGTGCTATAGCTTGCAAAAGAAATACATGTGACTCTGGGTGACAACATAAGGAAGGCAGTTTTTTTCTAACTTTAGGACTGTTTTTCTCAAGAATGTATGTAGTCTGCTTCATGTTTAGTTTCTTTTGTTTCCTTACTTGCTAGAATTGGGATACTGGTGTCATGAGAACACACCTTTATTCAACCAAGTTGGACAAGTTAAGTGAAAGCTCGTCTGTAACAGAATTTCTCAGAACCCTACTTCCCAACCTGACACAGCACAGGTGTGATTATAACTATCTACCCAGTACCCTCCTAACCCCACCCAGTACCCTCCTAACACTACCCAGTACCCTCCTAACACTACCCAGTACCCTCCTAACACTAACCAGTACCCTCCTAACCCTACCCAGTAACCTCCTAACCCTACCCAGTACCCTCCTAACCCCATCCAGTACCCCCCCTAACCCCACCCAGCACCCTCCTAACCCTACCCAGTACCCTCCCAACACTACCCAGTACCCTCCTAACCCTACCCAGTACCCTCCTAACCCCACCCAGTAACCTCCTAACACTACCCAGTACCCTCCTAACACTACCCAGTACCCCCCTAACCCTACCCAGTACCCCCCTAACCCTACCCAGTACCCTCCTAACCCCATCCAGTACCCCCCTAACCCCACCCAGCACCCTCCTAACCCTACCCAGTACCCTCCCGACACTACCCAGTACCCTCCTAACCCTACCCAGTACCCTCCCAACACTACCCAGTACCCTCCTAACCCATCCAGTAACCTCCTAACACTACCCAGTACCCCCCTAACCCTACCCAGTACCCTCCTAACACTACCCAGTAACCTCCTAACCCCACCCAGTACCCTCCTAACCCTACTCAGTACCCTCCTAACCCTACCCAGTACCCTCCTAACCCTACCCAGTACCCTCCTAACCCTACCCAGTACCCTCCCAACACTACCCAGTACCCTCCTAACCCCATCCAGTAACCTCCTAACACTACCCAGTTCCCCCCTAACCCTACCCAGTACCCTCCTAACACTACCCAGTAACCTCCTAACCCCACCCAGTACCCTCCTAACCCTACCCAGTACCCTCCTAACCCTACCCAGTACCCTCCTAACCCTACCCAGTACCCTCCTAACCCTACCCAGTACCCTCCTAACCCCATCCAGTACCCCCTTAACCCCACCCAGCACCCTCCTAACCCTACCCAGTACCCACCTACCACTACCCAGTACCCTCGTAACACTACCCAGTACCCTCCTAACCCCACCCAGTGCCCTCCTAACGACACCCAGTAACCTCCTAACACTACCCAGTACCCTCCTAACCCTACCCAGTACCCTCCTACCACTACCCAGTACCCTCGTAACACTACCCAGTACCCTCCTAACCCCACCCAGTGCCCTCCTAACGACACCCAGTAACCTCCTAACACTACCCAGTACCCTCCTAACCCTACGAGTTTTGTGACGGATATGATCGAGTATTTTCTGTAATCATCAGTGATGGGGGGGGGGGGGGTGGAAGTCATTTTCGGGTGCCAGCACGCATCTTTCTCAT
>NC_034203.2:37460475-37478019 GCF_002021735.2 Oncorhynchus kisutch
AGCTCAGTGTCTTTCAATGTGGCACAGGCATAGGATGCTACCTTTCCAACAAGTCAGTTAGTCAAATTTCTGTTAGAGCTGTCCCGGTCAAGTGTAAGTGCTGTTATTGTGAATTATACAACGGGTGGGTCTAATCGTGAATGCTGATTGGTTAAAACCGCATTCCAGCCGTTGTCTATTTCATGTTACCACAGACTAAATCTATGACGTTGAAATAACTATTTACTCTGTTCAATCCACTGTCTCATCAGCCCAGCCAGGCAATGTATAAACTTGATCTCCACTATAAAATGCTTCTAGACATTATCTCTCATTTCTTTTAGACTAGAATTTTGTTTTCAACAGCAGAGATTTATATAAACCTTGCTGTCTGTCTCTCCAACCTTTTAAATATTGTTTGAATATTGAATTGTGATCTTCACCGTCCCATAGAAAGTGAATGTGTCCGAACGAGACAGAAGGCAAATTGAGCTGGTTGTCATAGCAATATACAAAACATTTTTTAGTTGACTGGCTAAATCGATACTTTGTTGTGAAAACTCAAATGGATGACTGGAACATTTATTTTGATATTTTCGGCAGTATGACTATGATTTACTATGGATTAGAGGTCGACCGATTAATCGGAATGGCGATTAATTAGGGCCGATTTCAAGTTTTCATAACAATCGGAAATCTGCATTTTTTTTACACCTTTATTTAATCTTTATTTAACGAGGCAAGTCAGGCATTAAACGTATCTTATAAAAAACAATCAATCAATCATAATCACTAGTTAACTACACATGGTTGATGATATTACTAGTTTATCTAGCGTGTCCTGCATTGCATATAATCGATGCGGTGCGTATCGTTGCTCCAATGTGTACCTAACCATAAACATCAATGCCTTTCTTAAAATCAATACACAGAAGTATATATTTTTAAACCTGCATATTTAGCTAAAAGAAATCCAGGCTAGAAATCCAGGTTAGCCAGCAGCTGTTTATGACTTCAAGCCTATCAGTTTATGACTTCAAGCCTATCTGTTTATGACTTCAATCCTATCTGTTTATGACTTCAAGCCTATCTGTTTATGACTTCAAGCCTATCTGTTTATGACTTCAAGCCTATCTGTTTATGACTTCAAGCCTATCAACTCCGGAGATGAGGCTGGTGTAACCGATGTGAAATGGATAGCTAGTTAGTGGG
Source organism: Oncorhynchus kisutch (assembly GCF_002021735.2). Taxonomy (NCBI): domain Eukaryota; kingdom Metazoa; phylum Chordata; class Actinopteri; order Salmoniformes; family Salmonidae; genus Oncorhynchus; species Oncorhynchus kisutch. The sequence goes on from NC_034203.2 coordinate 37,461,667, forward strand.
GTTTCAAACGTCACTCGCTCTGAGACTTAAAGGGGTTGTTCCCCTTGCTCTGCAGGGGTAACGCTGCTTCGAGGGTGGCTGTTGTTGTTGTGTTCCTGGTTCAAGCCCAGGTAGGGGCGAGGAGAGGGATTGAAGCTATACTGTTATACTGGCAACACTAAAGTGCCTACAAGAACATCCAATAGTCAAAGGTTAATGAAATACAAATGGTAAAGAGAGAAATAGTCCTATAATTCCTATAATAACTACAACCTAAAACTTCTTACCTGGGAATATTGAAGACTCATGTTAAAAGGAACCCCCAGCTTTCATATGTTCTCATGTTCTGAGCAAGGAACTTAAACGTTAGCTTTCTTACATGGCACATATTGCACTTTTACTTTCTTCTCCAACACTTTGTTTTTGCATTATTTAAACCAAATTGAACATGTTTCATTATTTATTTGAGGCTAAATTGATTTTATTGATGTATTATATTAAGTTAAAATAAGTGTTCATTCAGTATTGTTGTAATTGTCATTATTACAAATAAATGTAAAAAATTGGCCAATTAATTGGTATAGGCTTTTGTTGGTCCTCCAATAATCGGTATCAGCGTTGAAAAATCATAATCGGTCGACCTCTATTATGGATGAATGGGAGAAAGAGATAGTAACAATACCCAGGCATGCAGATTTGGGAGATACTGTATTGAATGAGCTAGAGAAAAGCCGCAACGAAAATAAGAATTAAGAATACAAACTGGGCTGTGCGGTGCTTCGAGAGCTGGTTAGCAGAGAAGAAAAATGTTGTAGACTTCAAAACTGTCACTAAAGAAGAGTTTAGCATTCCTTCTCCGACAGTTTTAAGGAAATGTAGGAAATGGGAAGGGGAGCTGTACAGCATAAGTAGCTACTTGGCACTCCGGAGTAGGCTCAACCGGTTTCTAAATGACCCACCCATCGGTTGCAGCTGGTGCCTTAAGAAGGACACTGAATTTACCACCTCCAATCATGTCTTTCTGGGCAACATCAAACAGCTAAGAAGCTAAGGAAAATATATCACAAACAGCCACCCTCCCATCACTGATAAGGACATGGCCCTACTCCAAAATTCCCAGGCTCTGGGTCCTGGTACACCAAGGGGTCTGGTCCAGAAAGTGTCGACCGATAATTTTTTATGATTGATTTTATTGATGTATTATATTAAGTTAAAATAAGTATTCATTCAGTATTGTTGTAACAAATACATTATTATTTTTATTTTTAACCGGTATCGGCTGTTTTGGTCCTCCAATAATCGGTATCGGCGATGAAAAATCATAATCGGTTGACCTCTAGTCTGGTCCAGAAAGTGTGGATCCCGGTACACCAAGGGGTCTGGTCCAGAAAGTGTGGATCACGGGACACCAAGGGGTCTGGTCCAGAAAGTGTGGATCCCGGTACACCAAGGGGTTTGGTCCAGAAAGTGTGGATCCCGGTACACCAAGGGGTTTGGTCCAGAAAGTGTGGATCCCGGTACACCAAGGGGTTTGGTCTAGAAAGTGTGGATCCCGGTACACCAAGGGGTTTGGTCTAGAAAGTGTGGATCCCGGTACACCAAGGGGTTTGGTCCAGAAAGTGTGGATCCCGGTACACCAAGGGGTCTGGTTCAGAAAGTGTGGATCCCGGTACACCAAGGGGTCTGGTTCAGAAAGTGTGGATCCCGGTACACCAAGGGGTCTGGTCCAGAAAGTATGGTTCAACCTCCAGTTACATCTGGGTCGAAGAGGAAAAGAGTGAAACAGACAACTAAAGCCCAACTCATTCCTGGTAAAAACAGACGAGAACGGTCTACGGTATGTTGTTCATAGCCTTCTTGTGTTATTTATAAGTTGCACTTGTAATTAGGTTACTGGAAAACAATATTATAACAATGCATACTCTCTCAGATACGCCACTCTCACATATAACGAGGCCACAAAGAATCATCTGGACCCAAGGGAGAGGGGCAGGGAGTCCAAGACGGGATTCATGTTCGAGCAGCCAGGGAACTTACTATGCCTGGTGGCATCACTGGATAAATTTCTATCAAAATGCCCGGAGAACAGCCTTGCATTTTATCTCCACCCAGGGAGAGGAGCGTATCGGGGACTCGATCTGGTACACGTCAGTGCAGATGGGCGTAAACTATCTGGCAGCACTTCTACCCAAGATCTGCAGGGCAGTGGGAACAATTCCATACACAAATCACAGCATCAGGACCACGACAGTCCAGAAACTGGCCAATGCAGGTTTAGAAGCGAGGGAGATTATGTCAGCGAGTGGGCATCGGTGCGAAGCTTCGCTCCATAGCTACTGGCATCCCTCACTGACAGACAGAAAACGCTGGAGCAACATCCTGGTTGAAGACAACGTGAACACTGCAGCACCATCAACACCCAAAAGGATGAAGCAAGGCAGCAGAAGGAGTAGCACAGACTCCAACAGATAGTTCAACCAATGCACCGTCCAGATAGTTCAACCAATGCACCGTCCAGATATTTCTACCAATGCACCGTCCAGAGGAATGCACACATACATGGGACATACAATAAGTAGCTATATAAATCTCAGCTGTGGTTGATAACAAAGATAATCTATGGTTCATTCATTAAAATCAGCTCAAATGAATGTCATGGATTGTATTTCTTTTGTCTGAACAGTGTCCTGACAAGAGAGCACATTTTCTCTGCCAGGCAAAACCGCGCATCATTAGCTCATAGAAAACAGCTACCTTGCTGTTATTCTGGCTGCACTTTTTTGACGTGACTGTAAGTTAGCTGTAGTTGGCTAGTTAGCAAGCAAGGGATGAGAACGCTGCCAGCCATTATGGAAATGGAACATTTAGAACGAATGACTGGGTCGCGTCCATAGATACAGAACGACTGGGTCACATCCATTAACACAGAACAAAAAGACTGAACGACAGTCCATAGATACAGAATGACTGAATCACGTCCATAGATACAGAACAAAAAGACTGAATAACTGGGTCGCGTCCATAGATACAGAACGACTGGGTCACGTCCATAGATACAGAACAAAAAGACTGAACGACTGGGTCGCGTCCATAGATACAGAACGACTGGGTCACGTCCATAGATACAGAACAAAAAGACTGAACGACTGGGTTGCGTCCATAGATACAGAATGACTGAATCACGTCCATAGATACAGAACAAAAAGACTGAATAACTGGGTCGCGTCCATAGATACAGAACGACTGGGTCACGTCCATAGATACAGAACAAAAAGACTGAACGACTGGGTCGCGTCCATAGATACAGAACGACTGGGTCACGTCCATAGATACAGAACAAAAAGACTGAACGACTGGGTTGCGTCCATAGATACAGAATGACTGAATCACGTCCATAGATACAGAACAAAAAGACTGAATAACTGGGTCGCGTCCATAGATACAGAACGACTGGGTCACGTCCATAGATACAGAACAAAAAGACTGAACGACTGGGTCGCGTCCATAGATACAGAACGACTGGGTCACGTCCATAGATACAGAACAAAAAGACTGAACGACTGGGTCGCGTCCATAGTTACAGAATGACTGAATCACGTCCATAGATACAGAACAAAAAGACTGAATAACTGGGTCGCGTCCATAGATACAGAACGACTGGGTCACGTCCATAGATACAGAACAAAAAGACTGAATAACTGGGTCGCATCCATAGATACAGAACGACTGGGTCACGTCCATTGATACAGAACAAAAAGACTGAATAACTGGGTCGCATCCATAGATACAGAACGACTGGGTCACGTCCATAGATACAGAACAAAAAGACTTAACGACTGGGTCGCGTCTCCAGCAACCCCACATTTGTGTTGGGACTATATCTTGTGGAAGGATGAAATAGTAAGGATAAATTTATCAAAATAAGGTTTTCAATGAAAATATGTCAATCATTGTTTGAATATGTTGGTAACCCGTATGGGATAATGCCCTCAATGCCGGTGTTTGGAGGATATATTGGTATGGTTGCCGGCCCTCAACTTCACCTCTGGCCTAACAACGCCCGTGCCAATATACCCTCCGAACACCGGCTTCTCTGGCATTATCACTTAAGTGGAAACGTCTAGGAGCAACAACGGATCAGACGCGAAGTGGTAGGCCACACAAGCTCACAGAATGGGATCATCGAGTGCTGAGGTGAGTAGGGCATGAAAATCATCTGTCCTCACTTCAGAGTTCCAAACTGCCTCTGGAAGCAACATCAGCACAATAACTGTTCATCCGGAGCTTCATGAAATGGGTTTCCATGGCCGAGCAGCTGCACACAAGCCTAAGCCTCACCATGCTCAATGCCAAGCTTCGGCTGGAGTGATGTAAAGCTCCCCCCCATTGGACTGTTCTCTGGACTGATGAATCACATTTCACCATCTGGTAGTCCGACAGACACATCTGGGTTTGGCAGATGCCAGGAGAACGCTACCTGCCCCAATGCATAGTGCCAACTGTGAAGTATGGTGGAGGAGGAATAATGGTCTGGGGCTGTTTTTCATTGTTTGGACTAGGCCCCTTAGTTCCAGTGAAGGGAAATCTTAAAGCTACAACATACAATGACATTCTAGATGATTTTGTGCTTCCAACTTTGTGGCAACAGTTTAGGGAAGGCCCTTTCCTGTTTCAGCATGACAATGTCCCCGTGCACAAAGCGAGGTCCATACAGAAATGGGATCGATGTGGAAGAACTTGACTGGCCTGCATAGAGCCCTGACCTCAACCCCATCGAACACCTTCGGGACGAATTGGAATGCCAACTGCGAGCCAGACCTAATCGCCCAACATCAATGTCCGACCTCACTAATGTTATTATGGCTGAATGAAAGCAATGTTCCAACATCTAGTGGAAAGTCTTCCCAGAAGAGTGGAGATTGTTATAGGGACCAACACCATATTAATGCCCATTATTTTGGAATGACATGTTCGACAAGTAGGTGTCCACATACTTTTGGTCATGTGGTGTACGTATCACAGAAGCGTATGTCTGATGGCTGAGTTACCTTAACATCCTGCTTGTAGACCAAGTTGTGGGTGTTTGAGTCACACGTGCTGTTTTAAACTGAATGTTAAAAGTAGATGATAAAAGCATCTGCTAAATTAAGTTGCGTGGAAGGTTTCTGAATTTCTACCATCCCCTCTTTTCTCTCTTCTCTGTTTCTGACATCCCTTCTTCCATATTTTTCTCCTTCTGTCAGTGTTATCTCCCTCCCTCCCATCTGATGGAGAGGCTGTGTTGGAGACCAGAGGGTGTTATGTTTTACTGTGTCTGTCTGTGTGTGTGTGTTGTCATCCTATTATATAATAAAAAATGCCCCCCCCCGGTTGTTATTTATCATAATTAAGGACTGGAGCTACAATCTGGCCCATAAACACACACACCCCAAAACAGACTGGCTGCTTTACCCAGAACCGCCTGCTGCCAAGACACACAACCTGCCATAACTGTACACACACAGCCCAAACTACACACACACACAGCCCAAACTACACACACACAGCCCAAACTACACACACACAGCCCAAACTACACACACACAGCCCAAACTACACACACACAGCCCAAACTACACACACACAGCCCAAACTACACACACACACAGCCCAAACTACACACACACAGCCCAAACTACACACACACACACAGCCCAAACTACACACACACACAGCCCAAACGACACACACACAGCCCAAACTACACACACACACAGCCCAAACTACACACACACAGCCCAAACTACACACACACAGCCCAAACTACACACACACACACAGCCCAAACTACACACACACAGCCCAAACTACACACACACAGCCCAAACTACACACACACACAGCCCAAACTACACACACACAGCCCAAACGACACATACACAGCCCAAACGACACACACACAGCCCAAACTACACACACACACAGCCCAAACTACACACACACAGCCCAAACTACACACACACAGCCCAAACTACACACACACACACAGCCCAAACTACACACACACACAGCCCAAACTACACACACACAGCCCAAACGACACACACACACAGCCCAAACTACACACACACAGCCCAAACGACACATACACAGCCCAAACGACACACACACAGCCCAAACTACACACACACAGCCCAAACTACACACACAGCCCAAACTACAGACACACAGCCCAAACTACACACACACAGCCCAAACTACACACACAGCCCAAACTACAGACACACAGCCCAAACTACACACACACAGCCCAAACGACACACACACAACCCAAACTACACACACAGCCCAAACTACAGACACACAGCCCAAACTACACACACACAGCCCAAACGACACACACACAGCCCAAACGACACACACACAGCCCAAACTACACACACACAGCCCAAACTACACACACACAGCCCAAACTACACACACACAGCCCAAACTACAGACACACACACAGCCCAAACTACACACACACAGCCCAAACTACACACACACAGCCCAAACTACACACACACAGCCCAAACTACACACACACAGCCCAAACTACAGACACACACAGCCCAAACTACACACACACAGCCCAAACTACACACACACAGCCCAAACTACAGACACACAACCCAAACTACAGACACACAACCCAAACTACACACACACAGCCCAAACTACACACACAGCCCAAAGCCTAAACTGCATTTAACATAAGTGTACACACATAACATGTTTTAAATATATGTCAGCATATCCATATTACTTGAACAGATAGTACTCTATAGACTCTACAGGGGAACTCAAACTCCTGTCTCAAAGCAGTGTGGTCTGTCTAGATCACTGTGTAAATGTGTTACGACAACAATCCCCTGGTCTAAAACTGTTTCCCAAGTAACTCTGATATAGTTAAAGTGGGGCAAAAAAAGTATTTAGTCAGCCACCAATTGTGCAAGTTCTCCCACTTAAAAAGATGAGAGAGGCCTGTACTTTTCATCATAGGTACTCTTCAAATATGACAGACAAAATGAAAAAAAACTAACAGAAAATCACATTGTAGGATATTTAATGAATTTATTTGCAAATTATGGTGGAAAATAAGTATTTGGTCAATAACAAAAGTTTATCTCAATACTTTGTTATATACCCTTTGTTGGCAATGACAGAGGTCAAATGTTTTCTGTAAGTCTTCACAAGGTTTTCACACACTGTTGCTGGTATTTTGGCCCATTCCTCCATGCAGATCTCCTCTAGAGCAGTGATGTTTTGGGGCTGTTGCTGGGCAACACAGACTTTCAACTCCCTCCAAAGATTTTCTATGTGGTTGAGATCTGGAGACTGGCTAGGCCACTCCAGGACCTTGAAATGCTTCTTATGAAGCCACTCCTTTGTTGCCCGGGTGGTGTGTTTGGGATCATTGTCATGCTGAAAGACCCAGCCATGTTTCATCTTCAATGCCCTTGCTGATGGAAGGAGGATTTCACTCAAAATCTCACGATACATGGCCCCATTCATTCTTTCCTTTACACGGATCAGTCGTCCTGGTCACTTGCAGAAAAACAGCCCGAAAGCATGATGTTTCCACCCCCATGCTTCACATTAGGTATGGTGTTCTTGGATGCAACTCAGCATTCTTTGTCCTCCAAACACGACAAGATGAGTTTTTACCAAAAAGTTATATTTTGGTTTCATCTGACCATATTACATTCTCCCAATCTTCTTCTGGATCATCCAAATGCTCTCTAGCAAACTTCAGACGGGCCTGGACATGTACTGGCTTAAGCAGGGGGACACATCTGGCACTGCAGAATTTGAGTCCCTGGCGGCGTAGTGTGTTACTGATGGTAGGCTTTGTTACTTTGGTCCCAGCTCTCTGCAGGTCATTCACTAGGTCCCCCCGTGTGGTTCTGGGATTTTTGCTCACCGTTCTTGTGATCATTTTGACCCCACGGGGTGAGATCTTGCGTGGAGCCCCAGATCGAGGGAGATTATCAGTGGTCTTGTATGTCTTCCATTTCCTAATAATTGCTCCCACAGTTGATTTCTTCAAACCAAGCTGCTTACCTATTGCAGATTCAGTCTTCCCAGCCTGGTGCAGGTCTACAATTTTGTTTCTGGTGTCCTTTTACAGCTCTTTGGTCTTGGCCATAGTGGAGTTTGGAGTGTGACTGTTTGAGGTTGTGGACAGGTGTATTTTATACTAATAACAAGTTCAAACAGGTGCCATTAATACAGGTAACGAGTGGAGGACAGAGGAGCCTCTTAAAGAAGAAGTTACAGGTCTGTGAAAGCCAGAAATCTTGCTTGTTTGTAGGTGACCAAATACTTATTTTCCACCATAATTTGCAAATAAATTCATTAAAAATCCTACAATGTGATTTTCTGGATTTTTGTTTCTCATTTCGTCTGTCATAGTTGAAGTGTACCTATGATAAAAATTACAGGCCTCTCTCATCTTTTTAAGTGGGAGAACTTACACAATTGGTGGCTGACTAAACACTTTTTTGCCCCACTGTATCAAGAGTTGTTTCAGGTCCTTCAGGACTTCACAGAGGAACCGGTGGAAGGAGAGATTTGAAACGAACACAGCAGCAGAAGAAAATATCTGGATTATCATATTATTGTACAGCAATGTCCTTGAAGTGGGTCACTGCGAACAGATACACGGGATTTAACCTCGGTTGTGTGTGACGAAATCTAACTGAATACCACCAAATATAGCTCTTATTCATTTACAGTAGATATATGTTGGTTTAGAATGTGATGGATTGACATAGGGACATTACATAGGGCTCATACTGGAGCAGTTAACAGGTTAGACATGTAGTGAAGCAGTACTTACTTCTCTGTTCTGTCTGGCTGAACATAGAACACAACCCCTCATATGACATCATCATGATATCAGATATACACAGCGTCTGGTATCATGTCTGTCTGTCTGTCTGCCTGCCTGCCTGTCTGTCTGTCTGTCTGTCTGTCTGTCTGTCTGTCTGTCTGTCTGTCTGTCTGTCTGTCTGTCTGTCTGTCTGTCTGTCTGCCTGCCTGTCTGTCTGTCTGTCTGTCTGTCTGCCTGCCTGTCTGTCTGTCTGTCTGTCTGTCTGCCTGCCTGTCTGTCTGTCTGTCTGTCTGCCTGCCGGTCTGCCTGCCTGCCGGTCTGCCTGTCTGTCTGTCTGCCTGCCTGCCTGCCTGTCTGTCTGTCTGTCTGTCTGTCTGTCTGTCTGTCTGTCTGTCTGTCTGTCTGTCTGTCTGCCTGCCGGTCTGCCTGCCTGTCTGTCTGTCTGTCCCTCAGTGTGCTGAGAGGGGTCTGTGTTGTGTAATAGATACTGGGTAGGGTAAGTTTGTTGCCCTGTGGGGCTTGGCTAGGCTGGATGCTATTGGGTTCAGTATACTCCCGACGCCCCTCACCGTGAGAGAGGAGGAAGTTCAGATCATCTCCATAGCACACGTCATACCCTTAAACCTAGTGTTGAACTCATCGCCTTAAACCTAGTGTTGAACTCAGCCTTAAACCTAGTGTTGAACTCATAGCCTTAAACCTAGTGTTGAACTCATAGCCTTAAACCTAGTGTTGAACTCATAGCCTTAAACCTAGTGTTGAACTCATAGCCTTAAACCTAGTGTTGAACTCATAGCCTTAAACCTAGTGTTGAACTCATAGCCTTAAACCTAGTGTTGAACTCAGCCTTAAACCTAGTGTTGAACTCATAGCCTTAAACCTAGTGTTGAACTCATAGCCTTAAACCTAGTGTTGAACTCATAGCCTTAAACCTAGTGTTGAACTCATAGCCTTAAACCTAGTGTTGAACTCATAGCCTTAAACCTAGTGTTGAACTCAGCCTTAAACCTAGTGTTGAACTCATAGCCTTAAACCGAGTGTTGAACTCATAGCCTTAAACCTAGTGTTGAACTCATAGCCTTAAACCTAGTGTTGAACTCATAGCCTTAAACCTAGTGTTGAACTCATAGCCTTAAACCTAGTGTTGAACTCATAGCCTTAAACCTAGTGTTGAACTCATAGCCTTAAACCTAGTGTTGAACTCATAGCCTTAAACCTAGTGTTGAACTCATAGCCTTAAACCTAGTGTTGAACTCATAGCCTTAAACCTAGTGTTGAACTCATAGCCTTAAACCGAGTGTTGAACTCATAGCCTTAAACCTAGTGTTGAACTCATAGCCTTAAACCTAGTGTTGAACTCATAGCCTTAACCTAGTGTTGAACTCATAGCCTTAAACCTAGTGTTGAACTCATAGCCTTAAACCTAGTGTTGAACTCACAGCCTTAAACCTAGTGTTGAACTCATAGCCTTAAACCTAGTGTTGAATTCATAGCCTTAAACCTAGTGTTGAACTCATAGCCTTAAACCTAGTGTTGAACTCAGCCTTAAACCTAGTGTTGAACTCATAGCCTTAAACATAGTGTTGAACTCAGCCTTAAACCTAGTGTTGAATTCATAGCCTTAACCTAGTGTTGAATTCATAGCCTTAAACCTAGTGTTGAACTCATAGCCTTAAACCTAGTGTTGAACTCATAGCCTTAAACCTAGTGTTGAACTCATAGCCTTAAACCTAGTGTTGAACTCATAGCCTTAAACCGAGTGTTGAACTCATAGCCTTAAACCTAGTGTTGAACTCATAGCCTTAAACCTAGTGTTGAACTCATAGCCTTAAACCTAGTGTTGAACTCATAGCCTTAAACCTAGTGTTGAACTCATAGCCTTAAACCTAGTGTTGAACTCATAGCCTTAAACCGAGTGTTGAACTCATAGCCTTAAACCTAGTGTTGAACTCATAGCCTTAAACCTAGTGTTGAACTCATAGCCTTAAACCTAGTGTTGAACTCATAGCCTTAAACCTAGTGTTGAACTCATAGCCTTACAACCTAAGTGTTGAACTCATAGCCTTAAACCTAGTGTTGAACTCATAGCCTTAACCTAGTGTTGAACTCATAGCCTTAAACCTAGTGTTGAATTCATAGCCTTAAACCTAGTGTTGAACTCATAGCCTTAAACCTAGTGTTGAACTCAGCCTTAAACCTAGTGTTGAACTCATAGCCTTAAACCTAGTGTTGAACTCAGCCTTAAACCTAGTGTTGAATTCATAGCCTTAACCTAGTTGTTGAATTCATAGCCTTAACCTAGTGTTGAATTCATAGCCTTAAACCTAGTGTTGAATTCATAGCCTTAAACCTAGTGTTGAACTCATAGCCTTAAACCTAGTGTTGAAACTCATAGCCCTAAACCTAGCGTTGAACTTCTAGTACGTCTTTAATGTACATCCATTTCCACCCATCAATCCACCATTTTTCTTTCGGTAAACAAAAACGTGTAAAAACTTTGGATTAAGACAAAAAAGGGGCAAGAGAGGAGAGAGGGGGGTAGAGACAGAGAGAGAGAGAGAGAGGAGAGAGGGGGGTAGAGACAGAGAGAGAGAGAGAGAGAGGAGAGAGGGGGGTAGAGACAGAGAGAGAGAGGAGAGGGGGGAGGGTAGAGACAGAGAGAGAGAGAGGAGAGGGGGGGTAGAAGACAGAGAGAGAGAGAGAGAGGAGAGAGGGGGGTAGAGACAGAGAGAGAGAGAGAGAGAGAGGAGAGAGGGGGGTAGAGACAGAGAGAGAGAGAGAGGAGAGGGGGGAGAGACGAGAGAGAGAGAGGAGAGGGGGGTAGAGACAGAGAGGAGAGGGAGGTAGAGACAGAGAGAGAGGAGAGGAGAGGGGGGTAGAGACAGAGAGAGAGGAGAGGGGGGTAGAGACAGAGAGAGGAGAGGGGGGGTAGAGACAGAGAGAGAGAGAGACAGAGAGAGAGAGGAGAGGGGGGTAGAGACAGAGAGAGAGAGAGAGAGAGAGGAGAGGGGGTAAGAGACAGAGAGAGAGAGAGAGAGGAGAGAGGGGGGTAGAGACAGAGAGAGAGGAGAGGGGGGGGTAGAGACAGAGAGAGAGAGAGAGGAGAGGGGGGTAGAGACAGAGAGAGAGAGGAGAGGGGGGTAGAGACAGAGAGAGAGGAGAGGAGAGGGGGGTAGAGACAGAGGGAGAGAGAGGTAGAGACAGAGAGAGGAGAGGAGAGGGGGGTAGAGACAGAGAGAGAGGAGAGGGGGGTAGAGACAGAGAGAGAGGAGAGGGGGGGTAGAGAGAGAGAGAGAGAGGAGAGGGGAGTAAGAGACAGAGAGAGAGGAGAGGGGGGGGTAGAGACAGAGAGAGAGAGAGAGAGAGGAGAGGGGGGTAGAGACAGAGAGAGAGGAGAGGAGAGGGGGGTAGAGACAGAGAGAGGAGAGGGGGGGTAGAGACAGAGAGAGAGAGAGGAGAGGGGTAGAGACAGAGAGAGAGGAGAGGGGGGTAGAGACAGAGAGAGAGGAGAGGAGAGGGGGGTAGAGACAGAGAGAGAGAGAGGAGAGAGGGGTAGAGACAGAGAGAGTGTGTTACTGATGGTAGGCTTTGTTACTTTGGTCCCAGCTCTCTGCAGGTCATTCACTAGGTCCCCCCGTGTGGTTCTGGGATTTTTGCTCACCGTTCTTGTGATCATTTTGACCCCCACGGGGTGAGATCTTGCGTGGAGCCCCAGATCGAGGGAGATTATCAGTGGTCTGGTATGTCTTCCATTTCCTAATAATTGCTCCCACAGTTGATTTCTTCAACCAAGCTGCTTACCTATTGCAGATTCAGTCTTCCCAGCCTGGTGCAGGTCTACATTTTGTTTCTGGTGTCCTTTTACAGCTCTTTGGTCTTGGCCATAGTGGAGTTTGGAGTGTGACTGTTTGAGGTTGTGGACAGGTGTATTTTATACTAATAACAAGTTCAAACAGGTGCCATTAATACAGGTAAACGAGTGGAGGACAGAGGAGCCTCTTAAAGAAGAAGTTACAGGTCTGTGAAAGCCAGAAATCTTGCTTGTTTGTAGGTGACCAAATACTTATTTTCCACCATAATTTGCAAATAAATTCATTAAAAATCCTACAATGTGATTTTCCTGGATTTTGTTTCTCATTTCGTCTGTCATAGTTGAAGTGTACCTATGATAAAAATTACAGGCCTCTCTCATCTTTTTAAGTGGGAGAACTTACACAATTGGTGGCTGACTAAACACTTTTTTGCCCCACTGTATCAAGAGTTGTTTCAGGTCCTTCAGGACTTCACAGAGGAACCGGTGGAAGGAGAGATTTGAAAACGAACACAGCAGCAGAAGAAAATATCTGGATTATCATATTATTGTACAGCAATGTCCTTGAAGTGGGTCACTGCGAACAGATACACGGGATTTACCTCGGTTGTGTGTGACGAAATCTAACTGAATACCACAAATATAGCTCTTATTCATTTACAGTAGATATATGTTGGTTTAGAATGTGATGGATTGACATAGGGACATTACATAGGGCTCATACTGGAGCAGTTAACAGGTTAGACATGTAGTGAAGCAGTACTTACTTCTCTGTTCTGTCTGGCTGAACATAGAACACAACCCCTCATATGACATCATCATGATATCAGATATACACAGCGTCTGGTATCATGTCTGTCTGTCTGCCTGCCTGTCTATCTGTCTGCCTGTCTGCCTGCCTGTCTGCCTGCCTGCCTGTCTGCCTGCCTGTCTGTTCTGTCCTGCTGTCTGTCTGCTCTGTCTGTCTGTCTGTCTGTCGTCTGTCTGCCTGCCTGCCTGTCTGCCTGCCTGCCTGCCTGTCTGTCTGTCTGTCTGTCTGTCTGTCTGTCTGTCTGTCTGTCTGTCTGTCTGCCTGCCTGCCTGTCTGCCTGCCTGCCTGTCTGCCTGCCTGCCTGTCTCCTGCCTGTCTGTCTGTCTGTCCTGTCCTGTCTGTCTGTCTGTCTGTCTGTCTGTCTGTCTGTCTGTCTGCCTGCCTGCCTGCCTGTCTGTCTGTCTGTCTGCCTGTCTGTCTGTCTGCCTGTCTGTCTGTCTGTCTGTCTGTCTGCCTGCCGGTCTGCCTCGGTCCTGCCCTCTCTGTCTGTCTGTCTGCCTGTCTGCTGCCTCGCCTGCCTGTCTGTCTGTCTGTCTTGTCTGTCTGTCTGTCTGTCTGTCTGTCTGTCTGTCTGTCTGTCTGTCTGTCTGTCTGTCTGTCTGTCTGTCTGTCTGCCTGCCGGTCTGCCTGCCTGCCTGTCTGTCTGTCTGTCTGTCTGTCCCTCAGTGTGCTGAGAGGGGTCTGTGTTGTGTAATAGATACTGGGTAGGGTAAGTTTGTTGCCCTGTGGGGCTTGGCTAGGCTGGATGCTATTGGGTTCAGTATACTCCCGACGCCCCTCACCGTGAGAGAGGAGGAAGTTCAGATCTCCATAGCACACGATCTCCATAGCACACGTCATACCCTTAAACCTAGTGTTGAACTCATCGCCTTAAACCTAGTGTTGAACTCAGCCTTAAACCTAGTGTTGAACTCATAGCCTTAAACCTATGTTGAACTCATAGCCTTAAACCTAGTGTTGAACTCATAGCCTTAAACCTAGTGTTGAACTCATAGCCTTAAACCTAGTGTTGAACTCATAGCCTTAAACCTAGTGTTGAACTCATAGCCTTAAACCTAGTGTTGAACTCAGCCTTAAACCTAGTGTTGAACTCATAGCCTTAAACCTAGTGTTGAACTCATAGCCTTAAACCTAGTGTTGAACTCATAGCCTTAAACCTAGTGTTGAACTCATAGCCTTAAACCTAGTGTTGAACTCATAGCCTTAAACCTAGTGTTGAACTCAGCCTTAACCTAGTGTTGAACTCATAGCCTTAAACCGAGTGTTGAACTCATAGCCTTAACCTAGTGTTGAACTCATAGCCTTAAACCTAGTGTTGAACTCATAGCCTTAAACCTAGTGTTGAACTCATAGCCTTAACCTAGTGTTGAACTCATAGCCTTAACCTAGTGTTGAACTCATAGCCTTAAACCTAGTGTTGAACTCATAGCCTTAACCGAGTGTTGAACTCATAGCCTTAAACCTAGTGTTGAACTCATAGCCTAAACCTAGTGTTGAACTCATAGCCTTAAACCTAGTGTTTGAACTCATAGCCTTAAACCTAGTGTTGAACTCATAGCCTTAAACCTAGTGTTGAACTCACAGCCTTAAACCTAGTGTTGAACTCATAGCCTTAAACCTAGTGTTGAATTCATAGCCTTAAACCTAGTGTTGAACTCATAGCCTTAAACCTAGTGTTGAACTCAGCCTTAACCTAGTGTTGAACTCATAGCCTTAAACAAGTGTTGAACTCAGCCTTAAACCTAGTGTTGAATTCATAGCCTTAAACCTAGTGTTGAATTCATAGCCTTAAACCTAGTTTTGAACTCATAGCCTTAAACCTAGTGTTTGAACTCATAGCCTTAAACCTAGTGTTGAACTCATAGCCTTAAACCTAGTGTTGAACTCATAGCCTAAACCGAGTGTTGAACTCATAGCCTTAAACCTAGTGTTGAACTCATAGCCTTAAACCTAGTGTTGAACTCATAGCCTTAAACCTAGTGTTGAACTCATAGCCTTAACCTAGTGTTGAACTCATAGCCTTAAACCTAGTGTTGAACTCATAGCCTTAAACCGAGTGTTGAACTCATAGCCTTAAACCTAGTGTTGAACTCATAGCCTTAAACCTAGTGTTGAACTCATAGCCTTAAACCTAGTGTTGAACTCATAGCCTTAAACCTAGTGTTGAACTCATAGCCTTAAACCGAGTGTTGAACTCATAGCCTTAAACCTAGTGTTGAACTCATAGCCTTAAACCTAGTGTTGAACTCATAGCCTTAAACCTAGTGTTGAACTCATAGCCTTAAACCTAGTGTTGAACTCATAGCCTTAAACCTAGTGTTGAACTCATAGCCTAAACCTAGTGTTTGAACTCATAGCCTTAAACTAGTGTTGAACTCATAGCCTTAAACCTAGTGTTGAATTCATAGCCTTAAACCTAGTGTTTGAACTCATAGCCTTAAACCTAGTGTTGAACTCAGCCTTAAACCTAGTGTTGAACTCATAGCCTTAAACCTAGTGTTGAACTCAGCCTTAAACCTAGTGTTGAATTCATAGCCTTAAACCTAGTGTTGAATTCATAGCCTTAAACCTAGTGTTGATTTCATAGCCTTAAACCTAGTGTTGAATTCATAGCCTTAAACCTAGCGTTGAACTTCTAGTACGTCTTTAATGTTACATCCATTTCCACCCATCAATCCACCATTTTTTTTCGTAACAAAAAACGTGTAAAAACTTTGGTTAAGACAAAAAAGGGGCAAGAGAGGAGAGAGGGGGGTAGAGACAGAGAGAGAGAGAGAGAGGAGAGAGGGGGTAGAGACAGAGAGAGGAGAGAGAGAGGAGAGAGGGGGGTAGAGACAGAGAGAGAGAGAGAGGAAGGGGGGAGGGTAGAGACAGAGAGAGAGAGAGGAGAGGGGG
>NC_034203.2:37478119-37485619 GCF_002021735.2 Oncorhynchus kisutch
GTACAGAGAGAAGATCGAAGAAGAGAGGTAGGAGAGAGCTAGTAGTAAGAGAGAGACAGATGGTAGAAGAGAGAGAAGAGGTAGTAGAGAATGAGGAAGAGCCGGGTAGCTAGAAGAAAGAGCAGGTAGAGAGAAGAGAGAGAGGAAGAGAGGTAGACGAGAGAAGGAGGTAGATAGAGAAGAATAAGAGAGGGGTAAAGATGGTAGAGAGTGAGAGATGAAAGAGGTTTTGGTTCGAAAGGTAGCGAAGAGGAACAAGTGAGGAGGGCAGAGAGGTGAATGAAAAGAGAGCTTTTTTGTAGGAGAGAGAGTGATTGTGAGAGAGAAGGAGAGAGGTATAAGAGAGGAGATGAGAGAGAGAAGAGAGGCTAAGAGTTAGACGGAGAGAGAGAGAGAAGAGAGGGTTTTGTTTCCAGAGAGGATAGAGGAGAGAGAGAAGGTAGATGAGTAGACAGAGAAGAGGATAGAAGAGAGAGAAGAGGAGAGAGAGAGAAGGAGGGGTAGAGAGCAAGAGGGGTGGGTAGAAGAAAGAGAGTAAAGAGGGTAGAGAGTGCGAGATGAAAGAGTTAGAAGTAGAGAAAGAGAAAGTGAGGGAGGCAGAGAGGTGAAAAGAGAGATAGAGAGAGTGAGTGATGAGAGAAGAGAGAGGTATAGAGAGAGTAGAGAGAGAAGAGGTAAAGATGGTAGAGAGAGAGAGAAGATAGTAAAGAGGTACAGATAGAAGAGAGAGAAGAGAGGGTAGGAGAGAGACAGAGAAGAGAGAAGAGGTAGAGAGAGAGAAGAGGGGTAGAGAGAGAAGAGATGGTAGAGAGAAAGAGAGAGAGAAGAGAGGTAGAGAGAGACAGAGAAGAGGAGAAGAGGTAGATGAGAGAGAAGAGGGGTATAGAGAGAAGAGAGGTAGAGAGAAAGAGAGAGAGGAAGAGAGGTAGAGAGAGAAGAGAGGTAGAGAGAAAAGAGAGGTAAAGAGGTAGGAGAGTGAGAGATGAAAGAGGTAGAAAGGTAGAGAAAGAGAAAGTGAGGGAGGCAGAGAGGTGAAAAGAGAGATAGAGAGAACACAGCTAAAAAAAGAACAGCTGATTATACTGACTCTGAAACAGAGATGAAGAATTCCCGTTGAGGCTGTCACTGCAAACTTCTGCTGGTCCTAAATGATACATGCACAGATACAGAACCATACGAGTGGAGATGATGTTCACTGTGGGATCCAGAGGAAATGTCTAATGTGTGTGTGTGTGTGTGTGTGTGTATTCACCCATCCTTTCCTCTCTATCACTCTACCCCAGAAACACACATGACACAACTACACACACGACACAACTACACACACACACACCATATGATCAACAACACACACACATACCCTATTATCAACAACACACACACACACTATTATCAACAACACACACACACACTATTATCAACCACACACACACACACACACACCCTATTATCAACAACACACACTATTATCTACTACACACACTATTATCAAATACACACACACACACACACACACACACACACACACACACACACACACACACACACACACACACACACACACCACACACACACACACACACACACACACACACACACACACACACACACACACAATATCATATACTACACACACACTCACACACACACACTATCCTCAACTACACACACACTATTATCAACTACACACACACACTATTATCAACTACACACACACACTATTGTCAACTACACACACACACACAATTATCAACTACACACACACACTATTGTCAACTACACACACACACACAATTATCAACTACACACACTATTATCAACTACAGCGAGAAAACACCCACATCCACATCGAGGGAGGCTGCAGTGGACAAAGTGAAAAGCTTCAAGTTCCTCGGTGTACACATTACTGACAATCTGAAATGATCCACTCACACAGACAGTGTGGTGAAGAAGGCGCACCAGCGCCTCTTCAACTTCAGGAGGCTGAAGAAATTCATCTTGGCCTAAAATCCTCATAAACTTTTACAGATGCACCATGGAGAGGATCCTGTCAGGCAACTGCAACGTCCACAACCACAGGGCTCTCCAGAGGGTGGTGCGGTCAGCCCAACGCATCACCGGGCGCACACTGCCTGCCCTCCAGGACACCTACAGCACCCGATGTCACAAGAAGGACAAAAAGATCATGAAGGACAACAAACCACCCGAGCCACTGCCTGTTCACCCAGCTATCATCCAGAAGGCGAGGTCAGTACAGGTGCATCAAAGTTGGGACCGAGAGACTGAAAAACTGCTTATATTTCAAGGCCATCAGATTGTTAAATAGAAATCACTAGCCGGCCTCCACCCAGTACCCTTCTCTGAACTTAGTCACCGTCACTAGCCGGACTCCACCCAGTACCCTTCCCTGAACTTAGTCACCGTCACTAGCCGTCTACCACCCAGTACCCTTCTCTGAACTTAGTCACCGTCACTAGCCGTCTACCACTCAGTACCCTTCCCTGAACTTAGTCACCGTCACTAGCCGGACTCCACCCAGTACCCTTCCCTGAACTTAGTCACCGTCACTAGCCGGCTACCACTCAGTACCCTTCCCTGAACTTAGTCACCGTCACTAGCCAGACTCCACCCAGTACCCTTCCCTGAACTTAGTCACGGTCACTAGCCGTCTACCACTCAGTACCTTTCTCTGAACTTAGTCACCGTCACTAGCCCGCTACCACTCAGTACCCTTCTCTGAACTTAGTCACGGTCACTAGCCGTCTACCACCCAGTACCCTTCTCTGAACTTAGTCACCGTCACTAGCCGTCTACCACTCAGTACCCTTCCCTGAACTTAGTCACCGTCACTAGCCGGCCTCCAACCAGTACCCTTCTCTGAACTTAGTCACCGTCACTAGCCGGCCTCCAACCAGTACCCTTCTCTGAACTTAGTCACAGTCACTAGCCCACTACCACTCAGTACCCTTCTCTGAACTTAGTCACCGTCACTAGCCAGCCTTCAACCAGTACCCTTCCCTGAACTTAGTCACCGTCACTAGCCGGCCTCCAACCAGTACCCTTTTCTGAACTTAGTCACCGTCACTAGCCCGCTACTACTCAGTACCCTTCTCTGAACTTAGTCACCGTCACTAGCCGGCCTCCAACCAGTACCCTTCCCTGAACTTAGTCACCGTCACTAGCCGTCTACCACCCAGTACCCTTCTCTGAACTTAGTCACTAGCCGTCTACCACCCAGTACCCTTCTCTGAACTTAGTCACCGTCACTAGCCGGCCTCCAACCAGTACCCTTCCCTGAACTTAGTCACCGTCACTAGCCGTCTACCACCCAGTACCCTTCTCTGAACTTAGTCACTAGCCGTCTACCACTCAGTACCCTTCTCTGAACTTAGTCACGGTCACTAGCCGTCTACCACCCGGTCACTCTAACATGCATCTTAAAGACTGCTGACCATGTACATAGACAACACTTTAATAATGGAACACTGGTCACTTCAATAATAAGGACTGGGAGACTTGTCAGGATCGAGGCAAAGATGAACAGTGCAAAGTACAGAGAGATCCTTGATGAAAACCTGATCCAACACAATCAGGACCTCAGACTGGGGCGAATGTACACCTTCCAATAGGACAACGACTCAAAGCACACAGCCAAGACAACACAGGAGTGGCTTAGGGACAAGTCTCTGAATGTCCTTGAGTGGCCCAGCCAGAGCCCGGACTCTCTGTACTTTGTTCCGTTCATCTTTACATCGATCCTGACTACTCTCCCAGTCCCTGCCACTGGAAAACATCCCCACAGCATGATGCTGCCACCACCATGGTTCACAGTAGGGATGGTGCCAGGTTTCCTCCAGACGTGACAATTGGTATTCCAGCCAAAGAGTTCAATCTTGGTTTCATCAGACCAGAGAATCTTGTTTATCGAGATCTGAGAGTCCTTTAGGTGCCTTTTGGCAAACTCCAAGCGGGCTGTCATATGCCTTTTACTGAGGAGTGGCTTCCGTCTGGCCACGCAACCATAAAGGACTGATTATTCAAGTGCTGCAGAGATGGTTGTCATTCTGGAAGGTTCTCCCATCTCCACAGAGGAACTCTAGAGCTCTTTCAGAGTGACCCTCTGTTTCTTGGTCACCTCCCTGACCAAGGCCCTTCTCCCCCGATTGCTCAGTCTGGCCGGGCTGCCAGCTCTAGGAAGAGTCTTGGTGGTTCGAAACTTCTTCCATTTAAGAATTATGGATGTGATGTGTTCTTGGGGACAATCAAATCAAATCAAAGTTTATTTGTCACGTGTGCCAAATACAACATGTGTAGTAGACCTTACAGTGAAATGCTTACTTACAGGCTCTAACCAATACTGCAAAAAAGGTATTAGGTGAACAATAGGTAAGTAAAGAAATAAAAACAACAGTAAAAAGACAGTAATAACAGTAGAGAGGCTGTATACAGTAGTGAGGCTGTATACAGTAGCGAGGCTGTATACAGTACGCAGGCTATAAAAGTAGTGAGGCTACATACAGATACCGGTTAGTCAGGCTGATTGAGGTAGTATGTAGATATGGTTAAAGTGACTATGAATATATAATGAACAGAGAGTAGCAGTAGCGTAAAAGAGGGGTTGGCGGGTGGTGGGTGGTGGGACACAATGCAGATAGCCCAGTTAGCAAATGTGCGGGAGCACTGGTTGGTCGGGCCAATTGAGGTAGTATGTACATGAATGTATAGTTAAAGTGACTATGTATATATGATAAACAGAGAGTAGCAGCAGCATTAAAGGGGGGTTGGAGGGGGCACACATTGCAAATAGTCTGGGTAGCCATTTGTTTACCTGTTCAGGAGTCTTATGGCTTGGGGGTAAACACTGTTGAGAAGCCTCTTGGACCTAGACTTGGTGCTCCGGTACTGCCTACCATGCGGTAGCAGAAAGAACTGTCTATGACTTGGGTGGCTGGGGTCTTTGACAATTTCTAGGGCCTTCCTCTGACACAGCCTGGTATAGAGGTCCTGGATGGCAGGAAGCTTGGCTCCACTGATGTACGGGGCCATACAAACTACTCTCTGTATTGCGTTGCGGTCGGAGGCCAAGCAGTTGCCGTACCAGGCAGTGATGCAACCGGTCAGGATGCTCTCGATGTTGCAGCTGTAGAACCTTTTGAGGATCTGGAGACACATGACAAATCTTTTTAGTTTCCTGATGGGGAATAGGCTTTGTCGACTGTCACTCGACTTTCACAACTGTCTTGGTGTGTTTGGACCAGTCTAGTTTGTTGGTGATTCCAGGAACTTGAAGCTCTAAACCTGCTCCACTACAGCCCAGTCGATGAGAATGGGGACGTGCTCGGTCCTCCTTTTCCTGTAGTCCACAATCATCTCCTTAGTCTTGGTTACGTTGAGGGAGAGGTTGTTATTCTGGCACCACCTGGCTAGGTCTCTGACCTCGCTATAGGTTGTCTCGTCGTTGTCAGTGATCAGGCCTGTTGTGTCATCAGCAAACTTAATGATGGTGTTGGAGTCGTGCCTGGCCAAACCGAGGTGAGGGATCTCTGTCCTGATATCCAGAAGCTCTTTGTCTAATCCGAGGTGAGTGATCGCTGTCCTGATATCCAGAAGCTCTTTGTGTCATCCAAGGTGAGTGATCGCTGTCCTGATATCCAGAAGCTCTTTGTGTCATCCGAGGTGAGTGATCTCTGTCCTGATGTCCAGAAGCTCTTTGTGTAATCCGAGGTGAGTGATCGCTGTCCTGATATCCAGAAGCTCTTTGTCTAATCCGAGGTGAGTGAACGCTGTCCTGATATCTAGAAGCTCTTTGTCTAATCCGAGGTGAGTGATCGCTGTCCTGATATCCAGAAGCTCTGTTTCTAATCCGAGGTGAGTGATCACTGTCCTGATATCCAGAAGCTCTTTGTCTAATCCGAGGTGAGTGATCGCTGTCCTGATATCCAGAAGCTCTTTGTGTAATCCGAGGTGAGTGATCGCTGTCCTGATATCCAGAAGCTCTTTGTCTAATCCGAGGTGAGTGATCGCTGTCCTGATATCCAGAAGCTCTTTGTCTAATCCGAGGTGAGTGATCTCTGTCCTGATATCCAGAAGCTCTTTGTCTAATCCGAGGTGAGGGATCACTGTCCTGATATCCAGAAGCTCTTTGTCTAATCCGAGGTGAGGGATCACTGTCCTGATATCCAGGAGCTCTTTGTCTAATCCGAGGTGAGTGATCTCTGTCCTGATATCCAGAAGCTCTTTGTCTAATCCGAGGTGAGTGATCGCTGTCCTGATATCCAGAAGCTCTTTGTCTAATCCGAGGTGAGTGATCTCTGTCCTGATATCAAGAAGCTCTTTGTCTAATCCGAGGTGAGGGATCACTGTCCTGATATCCAGAAGCTCTTTGTCTAATCCGAGGTGAGTGATCGCTGTCCTGATGTCCAGAAGCTCTTTGTCTAATCCGATGTGAGTGATCGCTGTCCTGATATCCAGAAGCTCTTTGTCTAATCCGAGGTGAGTGAACGCTGTCCTGATATCCAGAAGCTCTTTGTCTAATCCGAGGTAAGTGATCGCTGTCCTGATATCCAGAAGCTCTGTGTCTAATCCGAGGTGAGTGATCACTGTCCTGATATCCAGAAGCTCTTTGTCTAATCCTAGGTGAGTGATCGCTGTCCTGATATCCAGAAGCTCTTTGTCTAATCCGAGGTGAGTGATCTCTGTCCTGATATCCAGAAGCTCTTTGTCTAATCCGAGGTGAGTGATCTCTGTCCTGATATCCAGAAGCTCTTTGTCTAATCCGAGGTGAGTGATCTCTGTCCTGATATCCAGAAGCTCTTTGTCTAAACCGAGGTGAGGGATCTCTGTCCTGATATCCAGAAGCTCTTTGTCTAATCCGAGGTGAGGGATCACTGTCCTGATATCCAGAAGCTCTTTGTCTAATCCGAGGTGAGTGATCTCTGTCCTGATATCCAGAAGCTCTTTGTCTAATCCGAGGTGAGTGATCGCTGTCCTGATATCCAGAAGCTCTTTGTCTAATCCGAGGTGAGTGATCTCTGTCCTGATATCCAGAAGCTCTTTGTCTAATCCGAGGTGAGGGATCACTGTCCTGATATCCAGAAGCTCTTTGTCTAATCCGAGGTGAGTGATCGCTGTCCTGATATCCAGATGCTCTTTGTCTAATCCGAGGTGAGTGATCGCTGTCCTGATATCCAGAAGCTCTTTGTCTAATCCGAGGTGAGTGATCTCTGTCCTGATATCCAGAAGCTCTTTGTCTAATCCGAGGTGAGTGATCTCTGTCCTGATATCCAGAAGCTCTTTGTCTAATCCGAGGTGAGTGATCTCTGTCCTGATATCCAGAAGCTCTTTGTCTAATCCGGGGTGAGTGATCGCTGTCCTGATATCCAGAAGCTCTTTGTCTAATCCGAGGTGAGTGATCTCTGTCCTGATATCCAGAAGCTCTTTGTCTAATCCGAGGTGAGTGATCGCTGTCCTGATATCCAGAAGCTCTTTGTCTAATCCGAG
>NC_034203.2:37853119-38016054 GCF_002021735.2 Oncorhynchus kisutch
CTCTGTCTCTATCATCCAGTCAGATAAAGTGAGAGAAGTGAGAGACCTTTCCCCCTCTGTCTCTATCATCCAGTCAGATAAAGTGAGAGAAGTGAGAGACCTTTCCCCCTTCTGTCTCTATCATCCAGTCAGATAAAGTGAGAGAAGTGAGAGACCTTTCCCCCTCTGTCTCTATCATCCAGTCAGATAAAGTGAGAGAAGTGAGAGGCCTTTCCCCCTCTGTCTCTATCCTTTTAACGTGATTCTGTTTGAATACTGAGAGGAGAAAGGGATGAGGGGGTCGAGGGATGAGGGGGTAGAGGGATGAGGGGGTAGAGGGATGAGGGGGAGATATGAATGAGGTATTGTGAAACAGTATGTCAGCTCAGCTCCATTCATAAACACTGACAGAGGAGAGGAGACAGGGATGAAAGGATGGAGAGGAGGAGAGGAAGAGAGGAGAACGAGATGAGAGGATGGAGAGGAAGAGAGGAGACCGAGATGAGAGGATGGAGAGGAAGAGAGGAGACCGAGATGAAAGGATGGAGAGGAGAGGAAGAGAGGAGAACGAGATGAAAGGATGGAGAGGAGGAGAGGAAGAGAGGAGACCGAGATGAAAGGATGGAGAGGAGAGGAAGAGAGGAGACCGAGATGAGAGGATGGAGAGAGGAGAGGAAGAGAGGAGACCGGGATGAGAGGATGGAGAGAGGAGAGGAAGAGAGGAGACCGAGATGAGAGGATGGAGAGAGGAGAGGAAGAGAGGAGACCGAGATGAGAGGATGGAGAGAGGAGAGGAAGAGAGGAGACCGAGATGAGAGGATGGAGAGAGGAGAGGAAGAGAGGAGACCAAGATGAGAGGAGAGGAAGAGAGGAGACCGGGATGAAAGGATGGAGAGGAGGAGAGGAAGAGAGGAGAACGAGATGAAAGGATGGAGAGGAGAGGAAGAGGAGAACGAGATGAAAGGATGGAGAGGAGGAGAGGAAGAGAGGAGACCGAGTTGAAAGGATGGAGAGGAGAGGAAGAGAGGAGACCGAGATGAAAGGATGGAGAGGAGGAGAGGAAGAGAGGAGACCGAGTTGAAAGGATGGAGAGGAGAGGAAGAGAGGGGACCGAGATGAAAGGATGGAGAGGAGAGGAAGAGAGGAGACCGAGATGAAAGGACGGAGAGGAGAGGATGGAAGACAGGAAAGACAAAGGGAGGAGGTTAAGGTGTCCCTAAGTGTGTACATCTGTGTGTTCGTAAGAGTGTATTTATGTGTATATATTTGTGTGTGTGTACACCTAAGTGTGTGTGAGATTAGTTAAAGTCTTCAGAGTTAATCCCAGGGAGTCGTTCTCTCCCCTGTCACCATCCACACATCTTAATCCCTGTCCTGTCATCTCCAGCCTGGTAATACCAAGAACATTTAAGGCTCTGAAGTGACACACACACACACACACACACACATGACTTGCACTTTTCTCCGTCTCACTGATCAGGTGAGGAAGTGGGTGGTTGGAGAGGGGATAGAAGGAGAATAAATAAAAAGCATCCTATTGGTGGATAAAGGAGGAAAACAAGTATGTCCTGTTTAAAAACTTGACAACAATACTGTCTCACTCTCAGAGCCTGTCAATCACTCTACTCTTGTCAAGAACTCCATCAATTAGTAAACAAAAATGTAAAAATACTTTTTAAAATTAGGATTCAATCCTCTGTCAATCAATCAATACATACAGTAAAACCACCAACAAACAACCACATCAACCAATGCTATTCTAAAATGCCCTTGTCTGTCTGTCTGTCTGTCTGTCTGTCTGTCTGTCTGTCTGTCTGTCTGTCTGTCTGTCTGTCTGTCTCTCTCTCTTTCTCTCTCTTTCTCTCTCTCTCTCTCTTTCTCTCTCTCTCTCTCTCTCTCTCTCTCTCTCTCTCTCTCTCTCTCTCTCTCTCTCTCTCTCTCTCCCTCCCTTAGTAAACATATTATTCTGTTCTTCCTTGGGGGGAGAGTTAGAAGCTGACATGAATGTTAATACTATATGAGAGTGCTGAGTCACTGCAGGAGAGGTGCAGGCACTGTGCCGTGGACAGGACGCTGTTGTGCTGGATCAGGGAATTGAATTGGGGTAGTGTGTGTATAAACACAGTCTGGGTGTCAGGGTGAGTTTGTTTAATCCCAGAAAAATACTAAAATAGGAGAGGAGAGGAACTGAGAGGGTAAATAGGAGAGGAGAGGAGAGGAGAGGAGAGGAGAGGAGAGGAGAGGAGAGGAGAGGAGAGGAGAGGAGAGGAGAGGAGAGGAGAGGAGAGGAGAGGAGAGGAGAGGAGAGGAGAGGAGAGGAGAGGAGAGGAGAGGAGAGAACAGGAGAGGAGAGGAGAGAACAGGAGAGAACAGGAGAGAACAGGAGAGAACATGACACAAAGGTATGGATACAGGGGTCCAGAGGGACTTCCAGATTTTGCTCGCCTGAAGTAGTATCTCATGAGTATCTCAGAGTATCTCATGATAAGCTGTAGACCACACTATTTGCCAAGAGAGTTTTAATATATTTTTTTCGTGGCTGTTTATTTACCACCACAGAAGGACTCTGGCACTAAGACCGCACTGAGTCAGCTGTATAAGGAAATAAGCAAACAGGAAACCACTCACCCAGAGTGGCCGGGGACTTTAATGCAGGGAAACTTAAATCAGTTTTACCTCATTTCTATCGGCATGTTAAATGTGCAACCAGAGGGAAAGAAATTATAGATCACCTTAACTCCACACACAGAGACGCGTACAAAGCTCTCCCTCGCCCTCCATTTAGCAAATCTGACCATAATTCTATTCTCCTGATTCCTGCTTACAAGCAAAAATTAAAGCAGGAAGCACCAGAGACTCTGTCTATAAAAAAGTGGTCAGATGAAGCCAGATGCTAAACTACAAGACTGTTTTGCTATCACAGACTGGAATATGTTCCAGGATTCTTCTGATGACATTGAGGAGTACACCATATCAGTCACTGGCTTTATCAATAAGTGCATCGAGGACGTCGTCCCCACAGTGACTGTTCGTACATAACCCAACCAGAAGCCATAGATTACAGGCAACATTTGCACTGAGCTAAAGGGTAGAGCTGCCTCTTTCAAGGAGTGGGACTCTAACCCGGAAGCTTATAATAAATCCTGCTTTGCCCACAGACGAACCATCAAACAGGCAAAGCGCCAATACAGGACTAAGATTGAATCGTACTACACCGGCTCCAACGCTCGTCTTATATGGCAGAGCCTGCAAACTATTACAGACTACAAAGGGAAGCACAGCCGTGAGCTGCCCAGTGACACGAGCCTATCAGATGAGCTAAATCACTTCTATGCTCGCTTCGAGGCAAGCAACATCGAGGCATGCATGAGAGCATCAGCTGTTCTGGACGACTGTGTGATCACACTCTCCTTAGCTTACGTGAGTAAGACCTTTAAACAGGTCAACATTCACAAAGCCACTGGGCCAGACGCATTACCAGGACGTGTGCTCCCGGCATGTGCTGACCAACTGGCAGGTGTCTTCACTGACATTTTCAACATGTCCCTGATTGAGTCTGTAATACCAACATGCTTCAAGCAGACCACCATAGTCCCTGTGCCCAAGAGCACCAAGGTAACCTGCCTAAATGACTACAGACCCGTAGCACTCACTTCCATAGCCATGAAGTGCTTTGAAAGGCTGGTAATGGCTCACATTAACACCATTATCCCAGAAACCCTAGACCCGCTCCAATTTGCATACAGCTCAAACAGACCCACAGATGATGCAATCTCTATTGCACTCCACACAGCTCTTTCCCACATGGACATTGATTGACAAAAGCTCAGCGTTCAACACCATAGTGCCCTCAAAGCTCATCACTAAGCTAAGGATCCTGGGACTAAACACCTCCCTCTGCAACAGGATCCTGGACTTCCTGACAGGCTGCCCACAGGTGGTGAGGGTAGGTAGCAACACATCTGCCACGCTGATCCTAAACACTGGAGCCCCTCAGGGGTGCATGCTCAGTCCCCTCCTGTACTCCTTGTTCACCCACAACTGCATGGCCAGGCACGACTCCAAACCATCATTAAGTTTGCAGACGACACAACAGTGGTAGGTCTGATCACTGACAACGATGAGACAGCCTATAGGGAGGAGGTCAGAGACCTGGCCGGGTGGTGCCAGAATAACAACCTATCCCTCAACGTAATTAAGACAAAGGAGATGATTGTGGACTACAGGAAAAGGAGGACCGAGCACGTCCCCATTCTCATCGACGGGGCTGTAGTGGAGCAGGTTGAGAGCTTCAAGTTCCTTGGTGTCCACATCACCAAACAACTAGAATGGTCTAAACACACCAAGCCAGTCGTGAAGAAGGCACAACAAAACCCATTCCCCCTCAGGAGACTGAAAATATTTGGCATGGGTCCTCAGATCCTCAAAAGGTTCTATAACTGCAACATCGAGAGCATCCTGGTTGCATCACTGCCTGGTAAGGCAACTGCCCGGCCTCCGACTGCAAGGCGCTACAGAGGGTAGTGCGTACGGCCCAGTACATCACTGGGGCCAAGCTTCCTGCCATCCAGGACCTCTACACTAGGCGTGTCAGAGAAAGGCCTTAAAAATTGTAAAAGACCCCCAGCCACCCCAGTCATAGACTGTTCTCTCTACTACCGCATAGCAAGCGGTTCCCGGAGCACCAAGTCTAGGACCAAAAGGCTTCTCAACATCTTTTACCCCCAAGCCATAAGACTCCTGAACAAGTAATCAAATGGCTACCTGGACTATTTGCCCCCGCCAACCCCTCTTTTGCGCTGCTGCTACTCTCTGTTTATCATCTCAGTCACTTTCACCATACATTCTGCCACGCCCTGATCTGTTTCACCTGCCCTTGTGATTGTCTCCACCTCCTCCAGATGTGGCTTGTTTTTCCCAGTGTATTTATCCCTGTTTCCTGTCTCTCTGTGCCAGTTTTGTATGTTGTATGTTCCAGTTTCATCTTGTATGTTTCCAAGTCAACAAGCGGTTTTCCCATTCTCCTGCTTTTTGCATTCTCCCTTTTCTAGTCCTCCTGGTTTTGACCCTTGCCTGTTTCTGGACTTTGTACCCGTCTGCCTGACGATTCTGCCTGCCTTGACCACGAGCCTGCCTGCCACTCTGTACCTCCTGGACTCTGAACTGGTTTTGACCTTTTGCCTGTCCATGACCATTCTCTTGTCTATTCCCTTTGGATTTATTAAATATCTTAAACTACAACCATCTGCCTCCTGTGTCTGCATTTGGGTCTCGCCTTGTGCCTTGATACATTCATGTACATATTACATCAATTAGCCCGACTAACCGGTGCCCCCGCACATTGGCTACCCAGACTATTTGCATTGTGCCTCCACATTGACTCTGTACCAGTACCACCTGCACATAGCCTCCACATTGACTCTGTACCTGTACCCCCTGTATATAGCCTCCATATTGACTCTGTACCGGTACCACCTGTATATAGCCTCCACATTGACTCTGTACCGGTACCACCTGTACATAGCCTCCACATTGACTCTGTACCAGTACCACCTGTATATAGCCTCCACATTGACTCTGTACTGGTACCACCTGTATATAGCCTCCACATTGACTCTGTACTTGTACCCCCTGTATATAGCCTCCATATTGACTCTGTACCGGTACCCCTGTATATAGCCTCCACATTGACTCTGTACCGGTACCACCTGTACATAGCCTCCACATTGACTCTGTACCAGTACCCCCTGTATATAGCCCCCACATTGACTCTGTACCGGTACCACCTGTATATAGCCTCCACATTGACTCTGTACCGGTACCTCCTGTATATAGCCTCCACATTGAATCTGTACCGGTACCACCTGTATATAGCCTCCACATTGAATCTGTACCAGTACCTCCTGTATATAGCCTCCACATTGACTCTGTACCGGTACCCCTGTATATAGCCTCCACATTGACTCTGTACCAGTACCCCTGTATATAGTCTCCACATTGACTCTGTACCAGTACCCCTGTATATAGTCTCCATATTGACTCTGTACCGGTACCCCCTGTATATAGCCTCCACATTGACTCTGTACCGGTACCACCTGTATATAGCCTCCACATTGACTCTGTACCAGTACCCCTTTATATAGCCTCCACATTGACTCTGTACCAGTACCACCTGTATATAGCCTCCACATTGACTCTGTACCAGTACCACCTGTATATAGCCTCCATATTGACTCTGTACCGGTACCTCCTGTATATAGCCTCCATATTGACTCTGTACCGGTACCTCCTGTATATAGCCTCCATATTGACTCTGTACCGGTACCTCCTGTATATAGCCTCCATATTGACTCTGTACCGGTACCTCCTGTATATAGCCTCCACATTGACTCTGTACTGGTACCCCCTGTATATAGCCTCCACATTGACTCTGTACCGGTACCTCCTGTATATAGCCTCCATATTGACTCTGTACCGGTACCTCCTGTATATAGCCTCCACATTGACTCTGTACCAGTACCCCCTGTATATAGCCTCCACATTGACTCTGTACTGGTACCCCCTGTATATAGCCTCCACATTGACTCTGTACCGGTACCTCCTGTATATAGCCCCATATTGACTCTGTACCGGTACCCCCTGTATATAGCCTCCACATTGACTCTGTACCGGTACCTCCTGTATATAGCCTCCATATTGACTCTGTACCGGTACCTCCTGTATATAGCCTCCATATTGACTCTGTACCGGTACCTCCTGTATATAGCCTCCATATTGACTCTGTACCGGTACCTCCTGTATATAGCCTCCATATTGACTCTGTACCGGTACCTCCTGTATATAGCCTCCATATTGACTCTGTACCGGTACCTCCTGTATATAGCCTCCACATTGAATCTGTACCAGTACCTCCTGTATATAGCCTCCACATTGACTCTGTACCGGTACCCCTGTATATAGCCTCCACATTGACTCTGTACCAGTACCCCTGTATATAGTCTCCACATTGACTCTGTACCAGTACCCCTGTATATAGCCTCCATATTGACTCTGTACCGGTACCTCCTGTATATAGCCTCCATATTGACTCTGTACCGGTACCTCCTGTATATAGCCTCCATATTGACTCTGTACCGGTACCTCCTGTATATAGCCTCCATATTGACTCTGTACCGGTACCCCCTGTATATAGCCTCCATATTGACTCTGTACCGGTACCTCCTGTATATAGCCTCCATATTGACTCTGTACCGGTACCTCCTGTATATAGCCTCCATATTGACTCTGTACCGGTACCTCCTGTATATAGCCTCCATATTGACTCTGTACCGGTACCTCCTGTATATAGCCTCCATATTGACTCTGTACCGGTACCTCCTGTATATAGCCTCCATATTGACTCTGTACCGGTACCTCCTGTATATAGCCTCCATATTGACTCTGTACCGGTACCTCCTGTATATAGCCTCCATATTGACTCTGTACCGGTACCTCCTGTATATAGCCTCCATATGACTCTGTACCGGTACCTCCTGTATATAGCCTCCATATTGACTCTGTACCGGTACCTCCTGTATATAGCCTCCATATTGACTCTGTACCGGTACCTCCTGTATATAGCCTCCATATTGACTCTGTACCGGTACCTCCTGTATATAGCCTCCATATTGACTCTGTACCGGTACCTCCTGTATATAGCCTCCACATTGAATCTGTACCAGTACCTCCTGTATATAGCCTCCACATTGACTCTGTACCGGTACCCCTGTATATAGCCTCCACATTGACTCTGTACCAGTACCCCTGTATATAGTCTCCACATTGACTCTGTACCGGTACCCCTGTATATAGCCTCCATATTGACTCTGTACCGGTACCTCCTGTATATAGCCTCCATATTGATTCTGTACCGGTACCTCCTGTATATAGCCTCCATATTGACTCTGTACCGGTACCTCCTGTATATAGCCTCCATATTGACTCTGTACCGGTACCCCCTGTATATAGCCTCCATATTGACTCTGTACCGGTAACCTCCTGTATATAGCCTCCATATTGACTCTGTACCGGTACCTCCTGTATATAGCCTCCATATTGACTCTGTACCGGTACCTCCTGTATATAGCCTCCATATTGACTCTGTACCGGTAACCTCCTGTATATAGCCTCCATATTGACTCTGTACCGGTACCCCCTGTATATAGCCTCCATATTGACTCTGTACCGGGTACCCTCCTGTATATAGCCTCCATATTGACTCTGTACCGGTACCTCCTGTATATAGCCTCCATATTGACTCTGTACCGGTACCTCCTGTATATAGCCTCCATATTGACTCTGTACCGGTACCTCCTGTATATAGCCTCCATATTGACTCTGTACCGGTACCTCCTGATATAGCCTCCATATTGACTCTGTACCGGTACTCCTGTATATAGCCTCCATATTGACTCTGTACCGGTACCCTCCTGTATATAGCCTCCATATTGACTCTGTACCGGTACCTCCTGTATATAGCCTCCATATTGACTCTGTACCGGTACCTCCTGTATATAGCCTCCATATTGACTCTGTACCGGTACCTCCTGTATATAGCCTCCATATTGACTCTGTACCGGTACCTCCTGTATATAGCCTCCACATTGAATCTGTACCAGTACCTCCTGTATATAGCCTCCACATTGACTCTGTACCGGTACCCCTGTATATAGCCTCCACATTGACTCTGTACCAGTACCCCTGTATATAGTCTCCACATTGACTCTGTACCGGTACCCCTGTATATAGCCTCCATATTGACTCTGTACCGGTACCTCCTGTATATAGCCTCCATATTGATTCTGTACCGGTACCCCCTGTATATAGCCTCCATATTGACTCTGTACCGGTACCTCCTGTATATAGCCTCCATATTGACTCTGTACCGGTACCTCCTGTATATAGCCTCCATATTGACTCTGTACCGGTACCTCCTGTATATAGCCTCCATATTGACTCTGTACCGGTACCTCCTGTATATAGCCTCCATATTGACTCTGTACCGGTACCTCCTGTATATAGCCTCCATATTGACTCTGTACCGGTACCTCCTGTATATAGCCTCCATATTGACTCTGTACCGGTACCTCCTGTATATAGTCTCCATATTGACTCTGTACCGGTACCTCCTGTATATAGCCTCCATATTGACTCTGTACCGGTACCTCCTGTATATAGCCTCCACATTGACTCTGTACCGGTACCTCCTGTATATAGCCTCCATATTGACTCTGTACCGGTACCTCCTGTATATAGCCTCCATATTGACTCTGTACCGGTACCTCCTGTATATAGCCTCCACATTGACTCTGTACCAGTACCCCTGTATATAGCCTCCATATTGACTCTGTACCGGTACCTCCTGTATATAGCCTCCATATTGACTCTGTACCGGTACCTCCTGTATATAGCCTCCACATTGACTCTGTACTTGTACCTCCTGTATATAGCCTCCATATTGACTCTGTACCAGTACCACCTGTATATAGCCTCCACATTGACTCTGTACCAGTACCTCCTGTATATAGCCTCCATATTGACTCTGTACCAGTACCACCTGTATATAGCCTCCACATTGACTCTGTACCAGTACCTCCTGTATATAGCCTCCACATTGACTCTGTACCGGTACCTCCTGTATATAGCCTCCATATTGACTCTGTACCGGTACCTCCTGTATATAGCCTCCATATTGACTCTGTACCGGTACCTCCTGTATATAGCCTCCACATTGACTCTGTACCGGTACCTCCTGTATATAGCCTCCACATTGACTCTGTACCGGTACCTCCTGTATATAGCCTCCATATTGACTCTGTACCGGTACCTCCTGTATATTGTCTCCACATTGACTCTGTACCGGTACCTCCTGTATATAGCCTCCATATTGACTCTGTACCGGTACCTCCTGTATATAGCCTCCACATTGACTCTGTACCGGTACCTCCTGTATATAGCCTCCACATTGACTCTGTACCGGTACCTCCTGTATATAGCCTCCATATTGACTCTGTACCGGTACCTCCTGTATATAGCCTCACTACTGTTATTTTTACTGTCATTTCTTTACTTGTCTATTGTTCACCTAATATCTAGTTTGTACTTAAAAATTACACTGTTGGTTAGGGCTTGTAAGTAAACATTTCACTGTAAGGTCTACACCTGTTGTATTCGGCACATGTGACAAAGAAACTTTGATTTGACCTTGAGTGCTAATGTCCATGGTCTATCATATTAGAGACTGCTTCCACAAACAAACAAAAACAAACAAAGGCTTTACAATTGAACCAACTCAATCTCCCAGAGACATCCGACCCTGAGCGACATACAGGTACTTCAAAAGAGGAGGTCAAGATCAACGGAGCGCACTGGAGGAAATGAATCACAAGGGAACTGTGGTAGAAAGAGAGGGGGAGAACAGGAGGAAGGGGGGGGATATAGAGGTGAACTGGGGCATGGAGTTATGTGAAGGACGAGACAGATGGAAGAGGAGGAGAGGAAATCAGACAGTTTACCTTCAATGATGTGCTTCCTGTTGAGTCCTCTCTCGGTTTCGGCTCTGGTAAATAACATAGAAGTGAATATACACATCAGTGGAGGCTGCTGAGGGGAGGACGGCTCATAATAATGTCCAGAACAGAGCAAATGGAATGGCATCAAACACCTGGAAACCATGGAAACCATGTGATGTATTTGAGACCATTCCAGCCATTCCGCTCCAGTCATTACCACGAGCCTGTCCTCCCCAATGAATGTGCCACCAGCCTCCTGTGATAAACACACCGACAAGTATACACACAAGGAGAAACTGATTAGATCCATGAACTGGTCCCACCAGCCAACAAGATGCCTACAAATTGCTGAAAAGACAAGAGACACAAATCCAGGAAAATAATCCTGCAGAAACCGGTCATGTGGATTATAATGAACAGATTTTTATTTGCGGTTGAAACATTAAGTATGACATTTGAAAGTGTAAATTACTAACTTTAGAAGCTTTTTTAAAACTCAAATCTGCAAGTTCTCCTGCAACAGGGTGATCAAATTAAGATCCTACTGTACATCTGTACAATGTGCTCTGGGAAGCATCAGCAATGACAAAACACATTTTTGCTTCTGTCTGTCAGTGTTGCAAATACAATGCCGTGTAATCTATTGTGGATGTCTGATTCAATGACAAACTGTCAGTGCCGTTATCACATCATCTACCCATCTCTTTCCCCATAACCATCTTCCCCTGTCCATCATCTACCCATCCCTTTCCCCATAACCATCTTCCCCTGTCCATCATCTACCCATCTCTTTCCCCATAACCATCTTCCCCCTGTCCATCATCTACCCATCTCTTTCCCCATAACCATCTTCCCCCTGTCCATCATCTACCCATCTCTTTTCCCATAACCATCTTCCCCCTGTCCATCATCTACCCATCCCTTCCCCCATAACCATCTTCCCCCTGTCCATCATCTACCCATCCCTTTCCCCATAACCATCTTCCCCCTGTCCATCATCTACCCATCCCTTCCCCCATAACCATCTTCCCCCTGTCCATCATCTACCCATCTCTTTCCCCATAACCATCTTCCCCCTGTCCATCATCTACCCATCTCTTTCCCCATAACCATCTTCCCCCTGTCCATCATCTACCCATCTCTTTCCCCATAACCATCTTCCCCCTGTCCATCATCTACCCATCCCTTCCCCCATAACCATCTTCCCCCTGTCCATCATCTACCCATCTCTTTCCCATAACCATCTTCCCCCTGTCCATCATCTACCCATCCCTTCCCCCATAACCATCTTCCCCCTGTCCATCATCTACCCATCTCTTTCCCCATAACCATCTTCCCCCTGTCCATCATCTACCCATCTCTTTCCCCATAACCATCTTCCCCCTGTCCATCATCTACCCATCCCTTCCCCCATAACCATCTTCCCCCTGTCCATCATCTACCCATCCCTTCCCCCATAACCATCTTCCCCCTGTCATCATCTACCCATCTCTTTCCCCATAACCATTTTCCCCCTGTCCATCATCTACCCATCTCTTTCCCCATAACCATCTTCCCCCTGTCCATCATCTACCCATCTCTTTCCCCATAACCATCTTCCCCCTGTCCATCATCTACCCATCTCTTTCCCCATAACCATCTTCCCCCTGTCCATCATCTACCCATCTCTTTCCCCATAACCATTGTCATGTCTTTACTATCATTAAATGAAGAATGTTCGTTTTTATCAAAGATTCTCTGTAGTATTACGCGATTAAACGCGATTAAACTGATTAATCATGTAACTGTAATTAACTAGGAAGTCAGGGCACCAAAGTTATAATTTTCCTAATATAACTCTTCAGATATTTCATATCTAGTGTGAACCATATTTTATATCTGAACAATTAGTCTTCGAATTAATTAATTATTCTTTACCTCACGTTAGTCTTATTCCAAACGTCGTAAATTGTTGGTTATCTGCATGAACCCAGTCTTCACTATGAGTCATCCATACATCAATTGTCTTAAATAGTTTATTTACTAACTCAGTAATTCACAGAAATGCATAAACAAACAGTTTATAGTTACAAGGAAATGATAACGGAGTTTCCCTAGTGGGCTAAACCGGCATGGCGGCTTGGTGTACAAAAGGGGAAGTGGGGGTCGACTAAGAAGTCACTACACAGTTGATAATTATAACAATTGAAATGCTAATCCTTTGCACATGAACGCTCACTCATTCGGGAACAATTGCAATCAATATATATATATATTTACGCTCAGTGTGTCGTTGGGATCTCTGTTGAAAAGTTAGTTTCTGTTGGAGAGTGTCCGTCCTCTCTCTCGGTCTCTCTCTGTCGTGGTTAGAATGGATGGTTCAGAGTGACATTCATTCAAACGGACCAGTTCGTAGCTGGATCTCCGGAACATAAATGTTGTTCGGACCTCAAGTTCTGTGAGGTGGAAGAAATTCCTTTGTTCTCTATGAAAATTCACTCTGTCTCTATACTGTGGCCATGAGGAGATCATCTCCTCCAGGGATTTAAGACCTCTCTCTGACCACAGCAGCCTGTGTGTAGGAGGCAGGGAGAGGTTGATAGGGCTTTCTGTACCCAAAGAGGGCAACGTCATGACACCATCTTCCCCCTATCCATCATCTACCTATCTATCTTTCTTCTCTCTATCGTTCCCCAATCACCTCTCTCCCCTTTACCCCCTCCCTCTCTCCCCCTTTTTTCCTGTTCTGCACACGCACACACAGAGAGAGACAGAGAGAGAGAGACAGAGAGAGAGACAGAGAGAGAGACAGAGAAAGAGACAGAGACAGAGAGAGAGAGAGAGAGAGAGAGAGAGACTACTCTCTCTCTCTGAGTGAACCAGGCTGACTGGCCCCCACGCTACACTACTCTCTCTCTGTGTGAACCAGGCTGACTGGCCACAACGCCACACCTCTCTCTCTCTCTCTCTCTCTCTCTGTCTCTCTGTCTCTCTCTCTTTCTCTCTCTGTCTCTCTCTCTCTCTTTCTCTCTCTGTCTCTCTCTCTCTCTTTCTTTCTCTCTCTCTCTCTCTCTCTCTCTCTCTCTGTCTCTCTCTCTCTCTCTCTCTGCATCCCTCCCTCTCTCTCATTTGCTTTTCTCTCTCACTCCTTTTCTCTCTCCCTCCCCTTTCTCTCCATCTCTCTCTCTCTCTCTCTCTCTCTCTCTCTCTCTCTCTCTCTCTCTCCATCTCTCCCTTTAATCTGGTCCATAGTGGAGAGGGCTGTCACCACAGAACCACTATAATACTTCAAAGATATAGCTGGCTGAGTTTCAAATTATTCCCCATATATTGCCCTGCACTACTTTTGACCTGAGTATGTGTGCAAATCTCAGATAACAACCCAATTCATTGTGCACATGCCGTATCCTAATCACCCTGTTGTTGCTGCAATTTTCCAGACAGAATCCAGAAAGAACTCGGACAGAACTCGGAAAAACCCTGAGACAGAACCCAGACAGAACCCAGACTGAGCACAGATAGAACTCAGACAGAATTCAGACAGAACTCAGACTGAGCACAGACAGAACTCAGACAGAATTCAGACAGAATTCAGACAGTACAGTGTCCATATGACGACAGCTTCAGTACAGATATGTCAATGAGGAGGAAGAGACTAACTCAGATCAACAGTACTCAGCTCTGAAACCATAACTATTTTTGTAAAACAATGGTAGAGATTAGTCAACACTTTTTCATTGGTATGATGCTCTGAATGGGAGAATCTCAAATGCATTTCCTTGATGATTTATAGCATAATTTCTCCTCGCCTCCTCTCAAAACCCATTGGTTGAGAAGGTCAGAGGCAAGTGAAGGAGGCAAGTGTAAAGATGCTAGGAGTCAAGGGAATACTATTGAGATTTTCCAATCGTCTGAGGAGGCAGCTACTTACTTTCCACCCCAGTAGAGCTTGGTGGTGATCACCAGACTGGATCTCCTACAGGAAGACAGGCAGACATAAAGATGTACAGACAGACAGACGGAGAGACGGACAGAGAAATTAGACGGAGAGAAAGACAAAGATTAGAAAGACATATGGACATCCTTATCCCACTTAGGCATATAATATCACTTAGGGTATATAATATCACTTAGGCATATAATATCACTTAGGGTATATAATATCACTTAGGGTACATAATATCACTTAGGGTATAAAATATAATCTAGGTATATAATATCACTTAGGGTATATAATATCCCTTAGGCATATAATATCACTTAGGGTATATAATATCACTTAGGGTATATAATATCACTTAGGCATATAATATCACTTAGGGTATATAATATCACTTAGGGTATATAATATCACTTAGGGTATATAATATAATTTAGGTATATAATATCACTTAGGGTATATAATATCACCTAGGCATATAATATCACTTAGGGTATATAATATCACTTAGGGTATATAATATCACTTAGGGTATGTAATATCACTTAGGGTATATAATATAATTTAGGTATATAATATCACTTAGGGTATATAATATCACTTAGGCATATAATATCACTTAGGGTATATAATATCACTTAGGGTATATAATATCACTTAGGGTATATAATATCACTTAGGCATATAATATCACTTAGGGTATATAATATCACTTAGGGTATATAATATCACTTAGGCATATAATATCACTTAGGGTATATAATATCACTTAGGGTATATAATATGATTTAGGTATATAATATCAATAGCCTTCTGGTAGTCTGTCTTTACACTGTAGAAGAAACAGTATGGATCCTTTAGCTTTTTACACATGCTGTTCAAGTATGAAGAAACGTATACTGGGAGACTTTCTCAGAACTTTGATAGGATCCAGTGTATCAACTCAACTGAAAGTCAAATCCCCATTAAACACTGTTTAATGTTTAATATTTAACACCCGGAGTTGCAGTGGGAGGCACTGAACCGGCGTGAACTGAAGAACTGGAGAGTGAAGCGTTTATGAAGTGTACAGTGGAGAAATGTAGCAGCATAAATGTATGAGATCAATACGTGCTGAGGCCGCCGCCGAGCCTACAAGCCTACCAGCCTTCACATAGCCGAGAACACTCAACCAACTCTCCTCTGATTGCCATGGTTACTGCTGCAGACCTAGTTAGCTGATTGGTGGAGGAGTTATATTGGTGATGGATCTGATATAAAGCTGTGTGTTTTGATTTAAGGTAGATTAGCATTTGTTAGCTGTCTCCCAGGCAAAACCCCCGCAAGCATGTAAGCACGCAACCCACACTGGGTGTACACACACCCACACACAAATCAAATCACATTTTATTGGTCACATATACATGGTTAGCAGATGTTAATGCGAGTGTAGCGAAATGCTTGTGCTTCCAGTTCCGACAGTGCAGTAATATCTAACAATTCCCCAACAACTACCTAATACGCACAAATCTAAAGGCGTGAATGATAATATGTACATATAAATATATGGATGAATGATGGCCGAGCGACATAGGCAAGATGCAATAGATGGTATAGAATGCAGTATATGCATATGACATGAGTAATGTAAGATATGTAAACATTATTAAAGTGGCATTATTTAAAGTAGCATTATTAAAGTGGCATTGTTTAAAGTAACTAGTGAACCACACACACGTTATGTTCTTCTATACTTGTGGGGACCTAAAATGAATTTATTTTCAAATTCCCACTTCACCTAACCCCTAACCAAATCCTAACCATAACCTTAACCCATAACCAAAACCTAAACCTGAACCTACACCTAATTCTTAAACCTAAACCTAACCACTAAACCCTTATGCATACTCTAATTCTAACCCTAATCATAACCCTAAAACTAAACCTAACCACTAACCCCTTATGCATACCCTAATTCTAACCCTAATCATAACCCTAAAACTAAACCTAACCACTAACCTCTTATGCGTACCCTAATTCTAACCCTAATCGTAACCCTAACCCTAACCCTAAACCTAAGCCCAAGACTTAAAAAAGCCTTTGTCCTCATGGGGATGTGGGAAATGTCCCCACGTGGGAGAATTTCAGAGGTGGGATCAAGTCACTATAATTCAAGTCACAAGCAAGTCTCAAGTCACAAGAGTTGAGTCAAGTCCAAGTCGAGTTACAAGTTTTCAAGTCAAGTCTCAAGTGTAGTAAAAAAAAAATCTATACATGGAACGACTTGTACAACCACAAATCTTTGTCTATTTATTAAGGCTACCAGACAGTCCTTTTCATTATTTTGTCTACAACACATTTTGATCAGCCAATGTAATTGTAAAAGAGGGACCTTGTAGCAG
Source organism: Oncorhynchus kisutch (assembly GCF_002021735.2). Classification (NCBI taxonomy): domain Eukaryota; kingdom Metazoa; phylum Chordata; class Actinopteri; order Salmoniformes; family Salmonidae; genus Oncorhynchus; species Oncorhynchus kisutch. The sequence goes on from NC_034203.2 coordinate 37,869,949, forward strand.
TCATAAGGGCATGAAATCAGCAGAAGGCAAGGCAGGTTAACGTGCTCAGTGTAGATGTATATACATGTCTTGGTGATCCAATGGTGAAAGTGCCATATCATACAAAATATACAAGTAGATTTATCAAATATACACAGACAACAGCCTCAGTATCAGGCTTGACCTGTCCTACCTGAACGGACACAGGTAGAGGGCAAGACTGTACAGCCTCCCCTTGAGAAACCAAATGGACTCTGTCTGACAGGAGCTCCAACAGGTAGGCCTGCATAATATAAGCACTTGGAACACAGAACCATACAATTACCCAATTAGCAAATACAACCAATAAACTGGTTCTACAATATAAATGGCAATTTCCACATCCATTGTTACATTCGTCTTAAATCAGACTTAATGATTATTCATTATATTTCATCACCCTGCATTCATGGAACAATCATTTTCTCTTATTCAATGTTCTGACTCCAAAGCATGCAGCGCAGGCCACGTAGAGTATTTCTATGCGCACAGAGGCGCGACACACGGAACTCCGACGTAACCAGGAAAATAGGAACGAAAGGAACCATACATAGAATTAAATAAGCAGAACTTTTACCTCATGGGTCTTGTCAACGTTCATGTGCACTATAAACATTGCGCTCACTCAGAGCAGGGTAAGGAATAGTTGGGTAAATTAAAATTTATCATAGGGCTATCAAACATGAAACTGAAACTGTCCACGTGTCGCAATAAACGGTACGGGGATGGAACGATGAAACGCTAGCAATTATTGTAGTATTAGATGGAATATAGATTTACTACAAAATCCTATGTATTTAAATGTGTGAAAGCAACAGCAAATATTTAAAAAAGAGGGAAAAAAAGCGCTCTCCACTGGCGGGAGTTTGGAGAGCACAATAGAAGACCCTCCCCTATAGTGCGTCTTTGCCTATAGTGCGTCTTTGCCTATAGTGCGTCTTTGCCTATAGTGCGTCTTTGCCTATAGCGTCCTTTGCCTATAGTGCATCTTTGCCTATAGTGCGTCTTTGCCTATAGTGCGTCTTTGCCTATAGTGCGTCTTTGCCTATAGTGCGTCTTTGTCTTTGCCAAATTCCAAATGCAAGCTTCATAACTAAATGTTCAATTTCAAGCAATTGTTACACACCAAAAGACCAGCAAGCCTATGCTAGTAATTGTTGTGAGCTTGCAAAGTCAACAGTTATATTGTTGATCATCAAACATGTTTGGAGCTGCATATTTATTTATTATGTCAATTCTCTCGTCCTCCAATTTGACGTTTGTGCTGCACCCGATCCTATAGCTGTACACTACAGCAAATCAGCAATCTGTTCATTAGCTCACCGACCTACGTAGATTGACAGTCAGTTTGAGTGCCGGTATGCATTTCACTAGCCAATCTGTTGCAGATTTATTTTATTTTTTTGCAACGGCGATGCTGCGGCTACTGTGTCTGGCTGAGTGTAGAGTAATCCATGGAGACTGTGCCACAAAACGAGTGACAAAACATGACATAACCTGGCCAGATAATTTCAAGTCATCAGTCTCAAGTCAAAGTTGAGTCCCGATTCTTGAGACTCCAAGTCAAGTCTCAAGTCATTTTTATTTTCTATCAAGTCGAGACTGAAGTCATTCAATTTGTGACTCGAGTCAGAATCGAGTCCAATGTGACTCCAGTCCACAACTCTGGAGAATTTTCCTTGATTTACTATCCTTGTGGGGACCCCCCCCCCCCCCCCCCCCACACACACACACACATTCACATGCACGCACGCACACACACACACACACACACACACACACACACACACACACACACACACACACACACACACACACACACACACACACACACACACACACACACACACACACACACACACACACACACACAGTTTAAAGATGATACATTACCTCCAGCACTTTTTCTTGATGATGTTCCCCAGGATTATCTCAGCTCTGTAATAAAGCAGGGAGATTAACTGTGTGTGTGTGTGTGTGTGTGTGTGTGTGTGTGTGTGTGTGTGTGTGTGTGTGTGTGTGTGTGTGTGTGTGTGTGCGTGTGTGTGCCATAGATCTGCACCATATAGCTCTGATTAATTGTGGAGTCACCCAGAGGTCTATACTGTTGTAGGTGGTTGCTCCACACTGGTAGGTGATGAGCTGAGATTCCCTCACAGTTCTGACGTGCTAAAGGTTCTGTTGCTAAATCCAATCCACTATTTTGGAAATCAGTTGAGGATGAATGTCCATGTAAGTAAAAACCAAAAGCCACAGTTTACTGTGTTAAAAGTCATTCAGGGAGACGGCACGTGTTTCATACTGTATAAAATAAACTGCTCTACATATATACTGTATATATATATCCTGTACTACGTGCTGTCATGTGTGCATGGAAGCGCAAATGTACTGGCGTGGGTTGCCAGCTTGTTTTTGCCTCTCGTTGTCTTGGCAAGGCAACCACGCTGAATGCACAATCAGCATGCACCCACACTGTGAACCTACGTGCTTTAGAACTAATCCCATTCCATATGGTTGATTCAAGATACTGTACAGATATAGGATCTTAATTTAATTCAAGATACTGTACAGATGTATGAAATAATTTGATTAAAGATACTGCACAGATGTAGGAAATGTATTTGATTCAGGCTACTGTACAGATGTAGGATCTTAATTTGAACCTAACTACTGTATGTGGTCTTGGCTGACACCTACATTTTGTGGGTGTTAGTGGTGGACTGGAACAAAAACCTGCACAGTGTGTGTGCGTGTCAGCCCTCCAGGACCAGATTTAGCAAGCCATCTCTGCTCTGTGGGTTCAGGTAGGTAGGTAATAGGTATTCAGATCACACTCACTTCCCCCCGGCATAAACTTCGGCTGTGTCAAAGAGATTGACCCCATTCTCATATGCTATGGTCATCAGCTGCTCAGCCACCTGAGAAACACATAACAGGATTCATCACCTCAGTGGAGAACAGGGAGCTGGCAGCTGGGCAGTGTTCATTTAGTAGGAATAAAAGAAGAGGAAAACATTTTGATGATAAAAATCCAATTGAACAGTCCTCTATTGAGCAGTCCTCTATTGAACAGTCCTCCATTGAACAGTCCTCCATTGAACAGTCCTCTATTGAGCAGTCCTCTATTGAGCAGTCCTCCATTGAACAGTCCTCTATTGAACAGTCCTCTATTGAACAGTCCTCTATTGAACAGTCCTCTATTGAACAGTCCTCTATTGAGCAGTCCTCTATTGAACAGTCCTCTATTGAGCAGTCCTCTGTTGAACAGTCCTCTATTGAACAGTCCTCTATTGAACAGTCCTCTATTGAGCAGTCCTCCATTGAACAGTCCTCTATTGAACAGTCCTCTATTGAGCAGGCCTCTATTGAACAGTCCTCTATTGAACAGTCCTCTATTGAACAGTCCTCTATTGAACAGTCCTCTATTGAACAGTCCTCTATTGAGCAGGCCTCTATTGAACAGTCCTCTATTGAACAGTCCTCTATTGAACAGTCCTCCATTGAACAGTCCTCTATTGAACAGTCGTCCATTGAACAGTCCTCTATTGAACAGTCCTCTATTGAACAGTCCTCTGTTGAGCAGTCCTCTATTGAACAGTCCTCTGTTGAACAGTCCTCTGTTGAGCAGTCCTCTGTAGCTCAGTTGGTAGAGCAAGGGCTTGTAACGCCTGGATAGTGGGTTTGATTCCAGGACCAGACGTGTGCACGCATGATTGTAAGTCGCTTCGGATAAAAACATTTGCTTAGCAGCATATATTTTGAGACAAACACTATGGCATGAGATATTAAATTCCAGAAAGTACCACCTCTTGTTTTCAAAATGGTATCTCCTGTTGAGTTCCCGCTGAACATACCCAGTGGTAGTAGACCGAGGCCAATTCCAAACATAGGCGTAACTCAGGCTATTGAAGCTCCAGTACTTGTCTCCTGTTGTCATGGTACAGCTCCAACAGACCAATGTTTCTGTGTCACCAATCTTAAGAGTCTCATTTTGTACTAATTCAATGTATTTGTTCCTGAATGTTTGTTGTCTAGTCTATGGGATCCCCCTGTTAGTATACTGTAAAGTAAAATAAATAGAATGTATATAATAATAATTTGACTATATACAGGTATATAAAATAATGACATAATACACAAACAGCCAGACAATAACAACACCATAATACTTGTTACTTGTTATCCCCTAACACTCGGTCAACCATCTTTCCAGTTGTTGTACCAGCAGGTCACTTTAACAAGTCTACCCATTTCAGCATCTCCAGTAGAGAGGTGCCAGAGTTCAATGCCCTCACTGCATCATTGTGTGTGTGTGTGTGTGTGTGTGTGTGTGTGTGTGTGTGTGTGTGCCTGTGGATGGCATGCACATGCATGTGTGTGTGTGTGTGTGTGTGTTCAACTGTGTGTGTCCTCTCTTCATGCTCCTGTCTATGAATGAGGTTGTGGGTTCCCTGTCTATGAATGAGGTTGTGGGTTCCCTGTCTATGAATGAGGTTGTGGGTTCCCTGTCTATGTGTGAGGTTGTGGGTTCCCTGTCTATGAATGAGGTTGTGGATTCCCTGTCTATGAATGAGGTTGTGGATTCCCTGTCTATGAATGAGGTTGTGGATTCCCTGTCTATGAATGAGGTTGTGGGTTCCCTGTCTATGTGTGAGGTTGTGGGTTCCCTGTCTATGAATGAGGTTGTGGGTTCCCTGTCTATGAATGAGGTTGTGGGTTCCCTGTCTATGAATGAGGTTGTGGATTCCCTGTCTATGTGTGAGGTTGTGGGTTCCCTGTCTATGAATGAGGTTGTGGGTTCCCTGTCTATGTGTGAGGTTGTGGGTTCCCTGTAAATGTGTGAGGTTGTGGATTCCCTGTCTATGAATGAGGTTGTGGGTTCCCTGTCTATGTGTGAGGTTGTGGGTTCCCTGTCTATGAATGAGGTTGTGGATTCCCTGTCTATGAATGAGGTTGTGGGTTCCCTGTCTATGTGTGAGGTTGTGGGTTCCCTGTCTATGAATGAGGTTGTGGGTTCCCTGTCTATGTGTGAGGTTGTGGGTTCCCTGTCTATGTGTGAGGTTGTGGATTCCCTGTCTATGAATGAGGTTGTGGGTTCCCTGTCTATGTGTGAGGTTGTGGGTTCCCTGTCTATGAATGAGGTTGTGGGTTCCCTGTCTATGTGTGAGGTTGTGGGTTCCCTGTCTATGTGTGAGGTTGTGGATTCCCTGTCTATGAATGAGGTTGTGGGTTCCCTGTCTATGTGTGAGGTTGTGGGTTCCCTGTCTATGAATGAGGTTGTGGATTCCCTGTCTATGAATGAGGTTGTGGGTTCCCTGTCTATGTGTGAGGTTGTGGGTTCCCTGTCTATGAATGAGGTTGTGGGTTCCCTGTCTATGTGTGAGGTTGTGGGTTCCCTGTCTATGTGTGAGGTTGTGGATTCCCTGTCTATGAATGAGGTTGTGGGTTCCCTGTCTATGTGTGAGGTTGTGGGTTCCCTGTCTATGAATGAGGTTGTGGATTCCCTGTCTATCAATGAGGTTGTGGGTTCCCTGTCTATGTATGAGGTTGTGGATTCCCTGTCTATGATTGAGGTTGTGGATTCCCTGTCTATGAATGGGGTTGTGGATTCCCTGTCTATGAATGAGGTTGTGGGTTCCCTGTCTATGTATGAGGTTGTGGGTTCCCTGTCTATGTGTGAGGTTGTGGATTCCCTGTCTATGAATGAGGTTGTGGGTTCCCTGTCTATGTGTGAGGTTGTGGGTTCCCTGTCTATGAATGAGGTTGTGGGTTCCCTGTCTATGTGTGAGGTTGTGGGTTCCCTGTCTATGTGTGAGGTTGTGGATTCCCTGTCTATGAATGAGGTTGTGGGTTCCCTGTCTATGTGTGAGGTTGTGGGTTCCCTGTCTATGAATGAGGTTGTGGATTCCCTGTCTATGAATGAGGTTGTGGGTTCCCTGTCTATGTGTGAGGTTGTGGGTTCCCTGTCTATGAATGAGGTTGTGGGTTCCCTGTCTATGTGTGAGGTTGTGGGTTCCCTGTCTATGTGTGAGGTTGTGGATTCCCTGTCTATGAATGAGGTTGTGGGTTCCCTGTCTATGTGTGAGGTTGTGGGTTCCCTGTCTATGAATGAGGTTGTGGATTCCCTGTCTATCAATGAGGTTGTGGGTTCCCTGTCTATGTATGAGGTTGTGGATTCCCTGTCTATGATTGAGGTTGTGGATTCCCTGTCTATGAATGGGGTTGTGGATTCCCTGTCTATGAATGAGGTTGTGGGTTCCCTGTCTATGTGTGAGGTTGTGGGTTCCCTGTCTATGAATGAGGTTGTGGATTCCCTGTCTATGAATGAGGTTGTGGGTTCCCTGTCTATGTGTGAGGTTGTGGGTTCCCTGTCTATGAATGAGGTTGTGGGTTCCCTGTCTATGTGTGAGGTTGTGGGTTCCCTGTCTATGTGTGAGGTTGTGGATTCCCTGTCTATGAATGAGGTTGTGGGTTCCCTGTCTATGTGTGAGGTTGTGGGTTCCCTGTCTATGAATGAGGTTGTGGGTTCCCTGTCTATGTGTGAGGTTGTGGGTTCCCTGTCTATGTGTGAGGTTGTGGATTCCCTGTCTATGAATGAGGTTGTGGGTTCCCTGTCTATGTGTGAGGTTGTGGGTTCCCTGTCTATGATTGAGGTTGTGGATTCCCTGTCTATGAATGGGGTTGTGGATTCCCTGTCTATGAATGAGGTTGTGGGTTCCCTGTCTATGTGTGAGGTTGTGGGTTCCCTGTCTATGAATTAGGTTGTGGATTCCCTGTCTATCAAGGAGGTTGTGGGTTCCCTGTCTATGTATGAGGTTGTGGGTTCCCTGTCTATGTATGAGGTTGTGGGTTCCCTGTCTATGTATGAGGTTGTGGGTTCCCTGTCTATGTATGAGGTTGTGGGTTCCCTGTCTATGTATGAGGTTGTGGGTTCCCTGTCTATGTATGAGGTTGTGGGTTCCCTGTCTATGAATGAGGTTGTGGGTTCCCTGTCCATGTGTGAGGTTGTGGTAGCTCTGAGGTTGTGGGTTCAGTTCTCTTATCAATCATAGTTATTAGTTATAGTTTGAATCTTAACTTACCTCATCTGAAATCTGACCTCCAAATGTTACCCAAGTACCTGAGAGAAAGAGGGACATATGTCAGCATTCATATCTTATGCTGTGGAACACACTAAATGTCAGTCTAAACCCTTATATATCAACAGTGAAAGAAAAGTTAACACCTAGTAAATGGTTACTAACTTTCTAAAATAAAACATTCCGTGAGTTACGCTCGCAAATCCTACATCTAACAAAACATGTGAAAGGTCAGAGGTGAGAGGGCACAGTAGGAGGTGTGGCTGACCACCAGGTTCAGTACTCATCAAGTTGTACTGTTTAGTTTTGGGGTTTTATGCCGAGGCTAATGGCCCAGTCACAACGCTCTGTCTCATGATTTAGATGGCTGTCAGACTCCACTTACCCATGATTCACCACTGCTAAACCAGCCTTGGATGGAGCTCTCTCTGTCTTTCGTGTGTGTGTGTGTGTGTGCGTGCGTGTGTGTGTGTGTGTGTGTGTGTGTGTGTGTGTGTATGCGTGCGTGCGTGCGTGCGTGTGTGTGTGTGTGTGTGTGTCTCTGTGTGTATGTGCGCTTCTGTCTGTCTTTCCATTCATGTGTGTGTGTGTGTTATGATGCCAACTTTGCTCCTGGTCTTTGCAGTGTAAAGCTACATTTCCTCTGTCCTTGTCACAATCTCTTAGCATCACCCTGAAATAATGATGGAAACAAACAGAGTTGTCTCTCTCCCGTGTCCCCAGCACCCCTTCAGTTATTAATATAGTGTATTCACTGTTTGTTGACTTCTCCCTTTACCCTCAATTACACCCCCGGTGTTACAACTGGGTCAATTACATCCCCGGTGTTACAACTGGGTCAATTACATCCCGTGTTACAACTGGGTCAATTACATCCCCGGTGTGTCAACTGGGTCAATTACATCCCCAGTGTTACAACTGGGTCAATTACATCCCCGGTGTTACAACTGGGTCAATTCATCCCCGGTGTGTCAACTGGGTCAATTACATCCCCGGTGTGTCAACAGGGTCAATTACATCCCCGGTGTGTCAACAGGGTCAATTACATCCCCGGTGTGTCAACTGGGTCAATTACATCCCCGGTGTGTCAACAGGGTCAATTACATCCCCAGTGTTTCAACAGAGTCAATTACATCCCCGGTGTTTCAACAGGGTCAATTACATCCCCAGTGTTTCAACTGGGTCAATTACACCCCCGGTGTTACAACTGGGTCAATTACACCCCCGGTGTTACAACTGGGTCAATTACATCCCCGGGGGTTACAACTGGGTCAATTACATCCCCGGTGTGTCAACTGGGTCAATTACATCCCCAGTGTTTCAACTGGGTCAATTACACCCCTGGTGTTACAACTGGGTCAATTACACCCCTGGTGTTACAACTGGGTCAATTACATCCCCAGTGTTACAACTGGGTCAATTACATTCCCAGTGTTTCAACTGGGTCAATTACACCCCCGGTGTGTCAACTGGGTCAATTACATCCCCAGTGTGTCAACAGGGTCAATTACATCCCCGGTGTGTCAACAGGGTCAATTACATCTCCAGTGTTTCAACAGGGTCAATTACATCCCCGGTGTTTCAACAGGGTCAATTACACCCCCGGTGTTACAACTGGGTCATTTACACCTCCGGTGTTACAACTGGGTCAATTACATCCCCAGTGTTTCAACTGGGTCAATTACACCCCCGGTGTGTCAACTGGGTCAATTACACCCCTGGTGTTTCAACTGGGTCAATTACACCCCCGGTGTGTCAACTGGGTCAATTACACCCCCGGTGTGTCAACTGGGTCAATTACACCCCCGGTGTTACAACTGGGTCAATTACACCCCCGGTGTGTCAACAGGGTCAATTACACCCCCGGTGTTTCAACTGGGTCAATTACACCCCCGGTGTGTCAACTGGGTCAATTACACCCCCGGTGTGTCAACAGGGTCAATTACACCCCTGGTGTTTCAACTTGGTCATTGGAGTTGACGCAGGGTGTGTGTGTGTGTGTTTGTGTGTGTGTGTGTGACAGAGATAAACACAAAGAGAGTGATTATAATGATCTCCCCAAAGTATAATTGTTAATATATTTATGAGGCAGATTAATTAAATCAATCCTATCAAAGAGAATTAGACCGGTTACCCCCCCCCGGTGTGTGTGTGTTTGTGTGAACTGGATATGTGTGATAATTGAGCAGCTTGTTTTCTGAAAGCGGGATTAACACACTGTAAATATCGGCCCTGCCCCTCAAGACTGAGCCTATAGAAGAGGTATACGATGCAGAACTTCATCTCTCTGTGTCTCTGTCTCTCTCTCACAGACACACACACACACACACACACACACACACACACACACACACACACACACACACACACACACACACACACACACACACACACACACACACACACACACACACACACACACACACGCACACACACACAAACCCACCTGTTGGATATTATAGCACCTGGAGAGAGTTGAGCTGAACACAGATTACACATGGATGCTAATCAAACGTACTCACTGAGGCCCAAACAGGATACACATCAAACATACTCACCGAGGCCCAAACAGGATACACATCAAACATACTCACCGAGGCCCAAACAGGATACACATCAAACATACTCACCGAGGCCCAAACAGGATACACATCAAACATACTAACCGGGGCCCAAACAGGATACACATCAAACGTACTCACCGAGGCCCAAACAGGATACACATCAAACGTACTCACCGAGGCCCAAACAGGATACACGCAAGCCTGATTTTCCCAGGTTCCTGTGGAGAACACATCCACACATTGTTATTGAGTGGAAGAACACACACACACTAACAATGCCATGGTATTAGACGGGATGTAAACACTCAAAACGTACTGGCAGCTGTGTGCTCCGCAAGGAGCCGAAATGTGGAAAACAAAGAAACAAAGAAAATCTATTATAATGATAGGAGCGGAGGGCCTTCTGCCTCTCAGTCTTCCTCGTAGTTGATCAGTGGACAGAATCATTGGAACACACCTCTGTCTCTGGTCCAATCATAAATCAGAATCGAGAGATTACTGGGAGAGAAGAGTTGATGTAGTCCATATATCACACGTTACATTCTCACAATGGTATTTCCCTGGTCCTGGAGCATTGCATTGTTTCTAAAGGTTTTTAAAAGCCCCTTGAGGACTATAAGGGCTGATTTGACTCGTAACTAAAAGGACAACGTTGTATTACTTTTTATACCTCTGTGGGGTTTGAAATCAGAGATTTTGTACGAAACGTTTTTCTCTCTTTCTAGTTCAGTAAGGCATTAATCTCTTCTTCAGTTCTCTCATTCGTTCTCACAATCAGACTGTTGTAGACACGCACACACACACCCTCCCACCCGCACACACACACGCACACGCACACACCCGCACATGCACGTGCACACGCACGCACACGCACACACACACACACACACACACACGCACACGCACACACCCGCACACGCACACGCACACACACACACACACACAGAAATAGCTGACAATTATACCCTAGAACATTCTATTGCTTTTGTCTGCCTCAGAAACACAACGCAACACTATCTGCAGCATCTGCCACAATCCCCACTGCAGAGCTAGTTTATTACCATATCACCACTGCAGAGCTAGTTTATTACTATATCACCACTGCAGAGCTAGTTTATTACTATATCACTACTGCAGAGCTAGTTTATTACCATATCGCCACTGCAGAGCTAGTTTATTACTATATCACCACTGCAGAGCTAGTTTATTACTATATCACCACTGCAGAGCTAGTTTATTACTATATCACCACTGCAGAGCTAGTTTATTACTATATCACCCCTGCAGAGCTAGTTTATTGCTATATCCCCACTGCAGAGCTAGTTTATTACTATATTACCACTGCAGAGCTAGTTTATTACTATATCACCACTGCAGAGCTAGTTTATTACCATATCACCACTGCAGAGCTAGTTTATTACTATATCACCACTGCAGAGCTAGTTTATTACTATATCACTACTGCAGAGCTAGTTTATTACCATATCACCACTGCAGAGCTAGTTTATTACTATATCACCACTGCAGAGCTAGTTTATTACTATATCACCACTGCAGAGCTAGTTTATTACTATATCACCACTGCAGAGCTAGTTTATTACTATATCACCACTGCAGAGCTAGTTTATTACTATATCACCACTGCAGAGCTAGTTTATTACTATATCCCCACTGCAGAGCTAGTTTATTTCTATATCACCACTGCAGAGCTAGTTTATTACTATATCACCACTGCAGAGCTAGTTTATTACTATATCACCACTGCAGAGCTAGTTTATTACTATATCACCACTGCAGAGCTAGTGTATTACTATATCCCCACTGCAGAGCTAGTTTATTACTATATCTCCACTGCAGAGCTAGTTTATTACTATATCACCACTGCAGAGCTAGTTTATTACTATATCACTACTGCAGAGCTAGTTTATTACCATATCACCACTGCAGAGCTAGTTTATTACTATATCACCACTGCAGAGCTAGTTTATTACTATATCACTACTGCAGAGCTAGTTTATTACCATATCACCACTGCAGAGCTAGTTTATTACTATATCACCACTGCAGAGCTAGTTTATTACTATATCACCACTGCAGAGCTAGTTTATTACTATATCACCACTGCAGAGCTAGTTTATTACTATATCACCACTGCAGAGCTAGTTTATTACTATATCACCACTGCAGAGCTAGTTTATTACTATATCACTACTGCAGAGCTAGTTTATTACCATATCACCACTGCAGAGCTAGTTTATTACTATATCACCACTGCAGAGCTAGTTTATTACCATATCACCACTGCAGAGCTAGTTTATTACCATATCACCACTGCAGAGCTAGTTTATTACCATATCACCACTGCAGAGCTAGTTTATTACCATATCACCACTGCAGAGCTAGTTTATTACTATATCACCACTGCAGAGCTAGTTTATTACTATATCACCACTGCAGAGCTAGTTTATTACTATATCACCACTGCAGAGCTAGTTTATTACTATATCACCACTGCAGAGCTAGTTTATTACTATATCACCACTGCAGAGCTAGTTTATTACTATATCACCACTGCAGAGCTAGTTTATTACTATATCACCACTGCAGAGCTAGTTTATTACTATATCACCACTGCAGAGCTAGTTTATTACTATATCACCACTGCAGAGCTAGTTTATTACTATATCACCACTGCAGAGCTAGTTTATTACTATATCACCACTGCAGAGCTAGTTTATTACTATATCACCACTGCAGAGCTAGTTTATTACCATATCACCACTGCAGAGCTAGTTTATTACCATATCACCACTGCAGAGCTAGTTTATTACTATATCACCACTGCAGAGCTAGTTTATTACTATATCACCACTGCAGAGCTAGTTTATTACTATATCACCACTGCAGAGCTAGTTTATTACTATATCACCACTGCAGAGCTAGTGTATTACTATATCCCCACTGCAGAGCTAGTTTATTACTATATCTCCACTGCAGAGCTAGTTTATTACTATATCACCACTGCAGAGCTAGTTTATTACTATATCACCACTGCAGAGCTAGTTTATTACTATATCACCACTGCAGAGCTAGTTTATTACCATATCACCACTGCAGAGCTAGTTTATTACTATATCACCACTGCAGAGCTAGTTTATTACTATATCACCACTGCAGAGCTAGTTTATTACTATATCACCACTGCAGAGCTAGTTTATTACTATATCACCACTGCAGAGCTAGTGTATTACTATATCCCCACTGCAGAGCTAGTTTATTACTATATCTCCACTGCAGAGCTAGTTTATTACTATATCACCACTGCAGAGCTAGTTTATTACTATATCACTACTGCAGAGCTAGTTTATTACCATATCACCACTGCAGAGCTAGTTTATTACTATATCACCACTGCAGAGCTAGTTTATTACTATATCACTACTGCAGAGCTAGTTTATTACCATATCACCACTGCAGAGCTAGTTTATTACTATATCACCACTGCAGAGCTAGTTTATTACTATATCACCACTGCAGAGCTAGTTTATTACTATATCACCACTGCAGAGCTAGTTTATTACTATATCACCACTGCAGAGCTAGTTTATTACTATATCACCACTGCAGAGCTAGTTTATTACTATATCACCACTGCAGAGCTAGTTTATTACTATATCACCACTGCAGAGCTAGTTTATTACTATATCACCACTGCAGAGCTAGTTTATTACTATATCACCACTGCAGAGCTAGTTTATTACTATATCACCACTGCAGAGCTAGTTTATTACTATATCACCACTGCAGAGCTAGTTTATTACCATATCACCACTGCAGAGCTAGTTTATTACTATATCACCACTGCAGAGCTAGTTTATTACCATATCACCACTGCAGAGCTAGTTTATTACCATATCACCACTGCAGAGCTAGTTTATTACTATATCTCCACTGCAGAGCTAGTTTATTACTATATCACCACTGCAGAGCTAGTTTATTACTATATCACCACTGCAGAGCTAGTTTATTACTATATCACCACTGCAGAGCTAGTTTATTACCATATCACCACTGCAGAGCTAGTTTATTACCATATCACCACTGCAGAGCTAGTTTATTACTATATCACCACTGCAGAGCTAGTTTATTACTATATCACCACTGCAGAGCTAGTTTATTACTATATCACCACTGCAGAGCTAGTTTATTACTATATCACCACTGCAGAGCTAGTGTATTACTATATCCCCACTGCAGAGCTAGTTTATTACTATATCTCCACTGCAGAGCTAGTTTATTACTATATCACCACTGCAGAGCTAGTTTATTACTATATCACTACTGCAGAGCTAGTTTATTACCATATCACCACTGCAGAGCTAGTTTATTACTATATCACCACTGCAGAGCTAGTTTATTACTATATCACTACTGCAGAGCTAGTTTATTACCATATCACCACTGCAGAGCTAGTTTATTACTATATCACCACTGCAGAGCTAGTTTATTACTATATCACCACTGCAGAGCTAGTTTATTACTATATCACCACTGCAGAGCTAGTTTATTACTATATCACCACTGCAGAGCTAGTTTATTACTATATCACCACTGCAGAGCTAGTTTATTACTATATCACCACTGCAGAGCTAGTTTATTACTATATCACCACTGCAGAGCTAGTTTATTACTATATCACCACTGCAGAGCTAGTTTATTACTATATCACCACTGCAGAGCTAGTTTATTACTATATCACCACTGCAGAGCTAGTTTATTACTATATCACCACTGCAGAGCTAGTTTATTACCATATCACCACTGCAGAGCTAGTTTATTACTATATCACCACTGCAGAGCTAGTTTATTACCATATCACCACTGCAGAGCTAGTTTATTACCATATCACCACTGCAGAGCTAGTTTATTACCATATCACCACTGCAGAGCTAGTTTATTACCATATCACCACTGCAGAGCTAGTTTATTACTATATCACCACTGCAGAGCTAGTTTATTACTATATCACCACTGCAGAGCTAGTTTATTACTATATCACCACTGCAGAGCTAGTTTATTACTATATCACCACTGCAGAGCTAGTTTATTACTATATCACCACTGCAGAGCTAGTTTATTACCATATCACCACTGCAGAGCTAGTTTATTACCATATCACCACTGCAGAGCTAGTTTATTACCATATCACCACTGCAGAGCTAGTTTATTACCATATCACCACTGCAGAGCTAGTTTATTACCATATCACCACTGCAGAGCTAGTTTATTACCATATCACCACTGCAGAGCTAGTTTATTACTATATCACCACTGCAGAGCTAGTTTATTACTATATCACCACTGCAGAGCTAGTTTATTACTATATCACCACTGCAGAGCTAGTTTATTACTATATCACCACTGCAGAGCTAGTTTATTACTATATCACCACTGCAGAGCTAGTTTATTACTATATCACCACTGCAGAGCTAGTTTATTACTATATCACCACTGCAGAGCTAGTTTATTACTATATCACCACTGCAGAGCTAGTTTATTACTATATCACCACTGCAGAGCTAGTTTATTACTATATCACCACTGCAGAGCTAGTTTATTACTATATCACCACTGCAGAGCTAGTTTATTACTATATCACCACTGCAGAGCTAGTTTATTACTATATTACCACTGCAGAGCTAGTTTATTACTACTACTACACTTTGAGAAAAAGAAGAACAGGTGCTTGATAGCTTTCCTCTGGCGCCTGTCACTCTGTCATCACACGTTAGTTGGCTGCAGAGTATCCTCTGGTGACAGATGTGGTTCTGGATGCCCAGATTAGTTTCAGAGAGAATTCTGTAAAAGTGTTTTTTTTTTTGATCACATGAAGAAATCGTATTGGTCTATATTCCTGTAATCTTATTTAATTTCAATGCCCATTTAGCAGCTCTGTTGAAGGGACCAGTTTTTTTTAAATTATAATTTGGTGAGAAAAAAACCAAGTGGAATTTCCAGCTGCCAGGAATGTTACCAGCCTGTCAGATGTGTGAAGAGCATACGATTGACAGTAACAGGAATGTAAATGTGTACAACTGTTCATAGAGATATGGAAAAGCCCCAGACAAACAGAAACACAATCAGACATAGGCTACACTCCGGAATGAATCGGTGCATTCTGGAACTGCCTCACTGAGGGAGAGGGAGAGAGAGAAAGAGAGATACAGAGAGTGAAAGAGACAGTTGAGAGAGAGATAGAGAGGAGAGAGAGCGCGGGCGAGCATTGAGAAAGAGAGCAGAGAAACCAAGGACATTGATTTTGACACATGGATGCATGCACACACACACACACACACACACACACACACACACACACACACACACACACACACACACACACACACACACACACACACACACACACACACACACACACACACACACACACACACACACACATCATCATCATCATCATTAGCCAATAGACTGCAGTACAAGTCCTTACATGTTTCTTAAACAGAGAAAACAACAACAACTACAATCTGTAAGAAATATGCCGCTGCTCTCAGATATTTGTTCAGTGCTGTAAATGACTCACACTGCTGTCCTAATGGATAAGTAACTAAAGGGCCATACAAGGCGAGACATGACCATTTGAATCCAACCTCATGCTATTTAACTCACCCCAGACATGTGCCAACCTCATTCCACAGAGGGCCAAGTGTCTGCGGGTTTTCGCTCCACCCTTGTACTTAATTGATGAATTAAGTTCACTAATTAGTAAAGAACTCCCCTCACCTGGTTGTCTAGATCTTAATTGAAAGGAGAAACCAAAAACTAGAGGACACTCTGCCCTCCATGGAGTTTGACACCCCTTCTCCAGACCAATACAACTAGGCCAGTACAACATAAGGCTGAATAACTCACAACCACTGGCGGTGTGAAGGAGGTGTGAAACCTTGGACATAAAAACGAGTATTGATATGGGACACTACTCCCTCTAAGTATTGATATGGGACACTACTCCCTCTAAGTATTGATATGGGACACCACTCCCTCTAAGTGTTGATATGGGACACTACTCCCTCTAAGTGTTGATATGGGACACTACTCCCTTTAAGTGTTGATATGGGACACTACTCCCTCTAAGTATTGATATGGGACACTACTCCCTCTAAGTGTTGATATGGGACACTACTCCCTCTAAGTGTTGATATGGGACACTACTCCCTCTAAGTATTGATATGGGACACTACTCCCTCTAAGTATTGATATGGGACACTACTCCCTCTAAGTGTTGATATGGGACACTACTCCCTCTAAGTGTTGATATGGGACACTACTCCCTTTAAGTGTTGATATGGGACACTACTCCCTCTAAGTGTTGATATGGGACACTACTCCCTCTAAGTGTTGATATGGGACACTACTCCCTCTAAGTGTTGATATGGGACACCACTCCCTCTAAGTGTTGATATGGGAGACTACTCCCTTTAAGTTCTAACTTCTCCTGACTACTATGAATAAATCATCAAAAATATTTTCCAATTTGACGGCAGCAAGTCTGATAACTCAGATCTGCAGTCACAACTCTGGGCTGGGGAGTATTCCGTTGACTCCCTTGAAGGTCTGTCTGTCTGTCTGTCTGTCTGTCTGTCTGTCTGTCTGTCTGTCTGTCTGTCTGTCTGTCTGTCTGTCTGTCTGTCTGTCTGTCTGTCTGTCTGGGGGGTTGACACCAATGATTCAAAGATGAGGAATTTTCTGAAGTCTAGAAGTGGAGGAAGGTGGGGCATGTGTGTGTGTGTGTGTGTGTGTGTGTGTGAGCTCGAGTACATGCGTGCCTGTGTGTGTGTGTGTGTGTCTATTTTGCAGAAGACATTTGGACCGTGCTAGGCCCTTCCCATCTAACACATTCAGTACAGTCAACATGCAAAACGTACCGTACATTAGACAGTTTCTGATGCATGGGGGATGGCGAAACCAAGCCTTGAGGTAAAATGTCAAATTAGTCACTTAAAAGAAGCCCCTAGTCCCAAACCGCCCTGTCATGTCTTATCAACATCCCCTGCTATAGCTCTACTTGCTAGCACTATTTTCATCATCTGTTTAAATAGATTATCAAATTAACATTTCGTGACACATAAAATCACACCCTGAAAATACTGGAATAGTGAGAGATGTAACATAAGGCGTTTTATAGTGCTCTCGCCAAACTCTGGGAAAATGAAGAGATTAGGGCCTGCCAGAGAAAAGCTCCAAAGTTGCAGAGAGAGGAAATCACCAGCTAAGCCAGCAGCCGTTAATTTCAGGATCGCCTGAAATTCTCCTTGACTGACGCGCACTAGTGGAGCGAGAAAAGAGGGCGAGGGAGAAGAAGGAGAGAGAGAGAGGGCAGGACAGATAAGCAGATGGAGAAAGGAATTGGTACTGAGTGAATTGGAGTGATAGGGAGAGAGAGAAAGAGAGGGAGAGAGAGGGAGAGAGAGAAGGAGAGAGAGGGGGGGAGAGAGAGAGAGAGGGCAGGACAGATAAGTAGATGGAGAAAGGAATTGGTACCGAGTGAATTGGAGTGATAGGGAGAGAGAGAAAGAGAGAGAGGGAGGGAGAGAGAGAAGGAGAGAGAGGGGGAGAGAGAGAGAGAGAGAGAGAGGGCAGGACAGATAAGTAGATGGAGAAAGGAATTGGTACCGAGTGAATTGGAGTGATAGGGAGAGAGAGAGAGAGAGAGAGAGAGAGAGAAATGGAGTGATAGGGAGAGAGAGAGAGAGAGAGAGAGAGAGAAAGAAATGGAGTGATAGGGAAACCAAGAGACAGACAAAAAAGAAAGAGATACAGACTCCAACATGTAGACAGTGAAAGAGGGGAGTCCCAAAGTCCAGGTGGATCAAACACAGTACACTGTTGAAGTATTCTGTTTAACAGTATACTGCTGAAGTATTCTGTTTAACAGTATACTGCTGAAGTATTCTTTATGACAGTATACTGCTGAAGTATTCTTTATGACAGTACACTGTTGAAGTATTCTGTTTAACAGTATACTGCTGAAGTATTCTTTATGACAGTACACTGTTGAAGTATTCTGTTTAACAGTATACTGCTGAAGTATTCTTTATGACAGTATACTGCTGAAAGGGAAATACCTAGTCAGTTGTACAACTGAATGCATCTTCCACATTTAACCCAACTGAATCAGAAAGGTGCGGGTGGCTGCCATATTAGACATCGACGTCTTCGGCGCCCAGGGAACAACGACAGATTTTTACATTGTCAGCTCAGGGATTCAATCCAGCAACCTTTGGTGACTGGCCCAACGCTCTAACCACTAGGCTACCTGCTGCCCCTGAAGTATTCTATATTACAGTATACTGTTGAAGTATTCTGTATGTTAGTATACTGTTGAAGTATTCTATATGACAGTATACTGTCAAAGTATTCTATATGACAGTATACTGCTGAATTATTCTATATGACAGTATACTGCTGAAGTATATGACACGGAATGAGAAATGTGAAATGACAGCAGGTTCCCCACAGGGCTCAGTGTATGTGTATTTAGAGCCATCCATCATTCCTTCTGACCAGTTTCCCAGTCCCTGCCGATGAAAAACATCCCCACAGCATGATGCTGCCTGATGCTGGGATGGTGTTCTCGGGGTGATGAGAGGTGTTGGGTTTGCGCCAGACATAGCGTTTTCTTTCATGGCCAAAAAGCTACATTTTAGTATCATCTGACCAGAGTACCTTCTTTCATGTATTTGGGGAGTCTCCCACATGCCTTTTGGTGAACACCACGGCTTAAAGTGGTCCTATGGACAGATACTCCAATCTCCGCTGTGGAGCTTTGCAGCTCCTTCGGGGTTATCTTTGGTCTATTTGCTGCCTCTCTGATTAATGTCCTCCTTGCCTGGTCTGTGAGTTTTGGTGGGCGGCCCTCTCTTGGCAGGTTTGTTGTGGTGCCATATTCTTTCAATTTTTTAATAATGGACTAAATGGTGCTCTGCGGAATGTTCAACGTTTCAGATATTTTTTTATAACCCAATCCTGATATGTACTTCTCCACAACTTTGTCCCTGACCTGTTTGGAGAGCTCCTTGGTCTTCATAGTACCGCTTGCTTGGTGGTGCCCCTTGCTTAGTTGTGTTGCAGACTCTGGGGCCTTTCAGAACAGGTGTATATATACTGAGATCATGTGACAGATCATGTGACACTTGTGATTGCACACAGGTGGACTTAATTTAACTAATTGTGTGACTTCTGGAGGTAATTGGTTGCACCAGATCTTATTTAGGGGCTTCATAGCAAAGGGGGTGAATACATACCTTACCGTTTAGAATTCTTTTGAATTTTTTGAAACAAGTTATTTTTTAAATTTCACTTCACCAACTTGGACTTTTATGTGTATGTCCATTACATGAAATCCTAATAAAACTATATTTAAATTACAGGTTGTAAGGCAACAAAATAGGAAAAACGCTAAGGGGGGTGAAAACTTTTGCAAGGCACTGAATACTGTATTCTATTCTACTGTATTTTAGTCAATGCCACTTCGACATTGCTCAACCTAATATTTATATATTTCTTAATTCCATTATTTTACTTTTAGATTTGTGTGTATTGTTGTGAATTGTTAGATATTACTGCACTGTTGGAGCTATGACAGCTACGGACAGAAGCATTTTTCTACACCCGCAATAACATCTGTTAAATAGGTGTATGTAAATAAACATAAATATGGGTTGTGTATTTACAATGTGGTTTGTTCTTCACTGGTTGCCCTTTTCTTGTGGCAACAGGTCACAAATCTGGCTGCTGTGATGGCACACTGTGGTATTTCACCCAGTAGATATGGGAGTTTATCAAAATTGGGTTTGTTTTCAAATTCTTTGTGGGTGTGTGTAATCTGAGGTAAATATGTGTCTCTAGTATGGTCATACATTTGGCAGGAGGTTAGGAAGTGCAGCTCAGTTTCCACCTCAATTTGTGGGCAGTGTGCACATAGCCTATCTTCTCTTGAGAGTCTGGTCTGTCTACAGCGGCCTTTCTCAATAGCAAGGCTATGCTCACTGAGATGGTACATAGTCAAAGCTTTCCTTAAGTTTGGGTCTCTCTTTCTCTAGCATCACAGGGAAAAGTCTCAGAGCCGAAAGCAAGAAGCTTCAGGTGATGATAATGGTTTGGTTCCTGGACTCGGGGGTTTGTGATGGGGGGTGGTTACGGTCTCTCTCGCTCTCTCTCTCTCACAGTGTGAATACACACACACACACACACACACACACACACACACACACACACACACACACACACACACACACACACACACACACACACACACACACACACACACACACACACACACACACACACACACACACACACACACACACACACACACACACACACACACACACACACACACACACACAGCTGTGAAAGGTCACTGTCCAAGTACACAACAGAAAGAGAGTAGCGTGCCCATCTGCAATGCAGTACTTGGCAACCGAGCATGACCGTTACAGAATCGCCATGTCAACTGCGTTAGTTATGCTGGTGGAGTATGGGAAATTGAGTCCTGAGTTCCAAATTCCTGGGGCAACTGTCTCTGTAATATCACACCATGGCACTTGGTTCACTAAGCTTGTAGCATCCCAATCTCCACCTTTTAGATTCCATTGCAGATACAAGTGGTAATTTCAGAGATACTTGTTAGAAATGAGGCAGTCTAGTAGTTTTTTTGTGTGAAACTGGTATAACTCTTCCTTATAAAGATGTAGAATCATTAAGTCTGGAAGAGACCGTCTCCAATGATGATAGCCACAGCTTGTTTCAATTAAAATAAAATCTCCATGACAACTGTGAATTAATCTAATAGCGTATTATCACGTTATGGTTCCATCGCTCTATCTGCTCTCTCTGCTCTCTCTCTCTCGCTGCTCTCTCTCTCTTCTACCGCTTCTCTATCTTCTCTCTCTCTGCTCCCTCTTCTCTCAATTTCAATTTCAATTTAAGGGGCTTTATTGGCATGGGAAACACATGTTAACATTGCCAAATCAAGTTAAATAAATAAACAAAAGTAAAATTAACAGCAAAAAAATAACAGTAAACATTACTCTTTCAAAAGTTCCAAAAGAATAAAGACATTAAAAATGTCATATTATGTATATATACAGTGTTGTAGGCTACTTGCCAGGGAAGCAAGTAGCCTAGTGGTTAGAGGGTAGGAATAGTAACTGAAATCAATTCCCCCAGCTGACAAGGTAAAAACCTGTCGTTCTTTCCCTGAACAAGGCTGTTATCAAATCAAATTGTATTTGTCACATACACATGGTTAGCAGATGTTAATGCAAGTGTAGCGAAATGCTTGTGCTTCTAATTCTGACCATGCAGCAATATCTAACAAGTAATCTAACAATTTCACAACACCTTATACACACAAGTGTAAAGGAATGAATAAGAATATGTACATAAAAATATATATGGATGAGCGATGGCCTGAACGACATGGGCAAGATGCAGTAGATGATATAGAGTACAGTATATGAGTAGTGTAGGGTATGTAAACATTATATAAAGTGGCATTATATAAAGTGACTAGTGATACATTTATTACATCCAATTTTTTATTATTTAAGTGACTAGAGATTGAGTCAGTATGTTGGCAGCAGCAACTCAATGTTAGTGATGGCTGTTCAACAGTCTGATGGCCTTGAGATAAAAGCTGTTTTTCAGTCTCTTGGTCCCAGATTTGATATACCTGTACTGACCTCGCCTTCTGGATGATACCAGGGTGAACAGGCAGTGGCTTGGGTGGATGTTATCCTTGATGATCTTTATGGTCTTCCTGTGATATTGGGTGGTGTAAGTGTCCTGGAGGGCAGGTAGTTTGCCCCCGGTGATGCGCTGTGCAGACCTCACTATCCTCTGGAGAGCCTTACGGTTGTGGGCGGAGCAGTTGCTGTACCAGGTGGTGATACAGCCCGACAGGATGCTCTCGATTGTGCATCTGTAAATGTTTGAGTGTTTTTGGTGATAAGCCGAATTTCTTCAGCCTCGTGAGGTTGTAGAGGCGCAGCTGCGCCTTCATTACCATGCTGTCTGTGTGGGTGGACCATTTCAGTTTGTGTACGCCGAGAAACATAAAACATAAAACTTTCCACCTTCTCCACTACTGTCCCGTGGATAGGGGGTGCACCCTCTGCTGTTTCCTGAAGTCCACGATCATCTCCTTAGTTTTATTAACGTTAAGTGTGATGTTATTTTCCTGACACCACACTCCGAGGGCCCTCACTTCCTCCCTGTAGGCCGTCTTGTCATTGTTGGTAATCAAGCCTACCACTGTAGTGTCATCTACAAACCTGATGATTGAGTTGGAGGCGTGCATGGCCACACAGTCATGGGTGAACAGGGAGTACAGAAGAGGGCTGAGAACGCAGCCTTGTGGGGCCCCAGTGTTGAGGATCAGCAGGGTGGAGAAGTTGTTTCCTACCCTCACCACCTGGGGGCAGACCGTCAGGAAGTCCAGGATGCAGTTGCACAGGGCGGGGTCGAGACCCAGGGTCTCAAGCTTAATGAAGAGTTTGGAGGGTACTATGGTGTTAAATGCTGAGCTGCAGTCGATGAACAGCATTCTTACATAGGTATTCCTCTTGTCCAGGTGGGTTAGGGCAGTGTGCAGTGTGATTGCGATTGCGTCATCTGTGGACCTACTGGGGCGGTAAGCAAATTGGAGTGGGTCTAGGGTTTCAGGTAGGGTGGAGGTGATAGGATCCTTGACTAATCTCTCAAAGCACTTCATGATGACGGAGGTGAGTGCTAAGGGGCGATGGTCATTTAGCTCAGTTACCTTAGCTTTCTTGGGAACTGGAACAATGGTGGCTGTCTTGAAGCATGTGGGAACAGCAGACTGGGATAAGGATTGATTGAATATGTCCATAAACACACCAGCCAGCTGGTCTGAGCAGGCTCTGAGGACACGGCTAGGGATGCCGCCTGGGCCGGCAGCCTTGCGAGGGTTGACACGTTTAAATGCTTTACTCACGTTGGCTGCGGTGAAGGAGAGCCCACAGGTTTTGGAGCGGGCTTTGTCGTTGGCACTGTATTGACCTCAAAGCGAGCAAAGAAGTTGTTTAGTTTGTCTGGGAACAGCACATCGTGGTCTGCAACGGGGATGGTTTTCTTTTTGTAGTCCGTGATTGACTGTAGACCCTGCCACATACCTCTCGTGTCTGAGCTGTTGAGTTGCAACTCTACTTTGTCTCTATACTGACGCTTAGCTTGTTTGATTGCCTTGTGGAGGGAATAGCTACACTGTTTGTATTCAGTCATGTTACCAGTCGACTTGCCCTGATTAAAAGCAGTGGTTCGTGCTTTCAGTTTTGCACGAATGCTGCCATCAATTCACGGTTTCTGGTTGGGGAAGGTTTTAATAGTTGCTGTGGGTGTAACCGATGTGAAATGGTTAGCGGTGGTGCGCTAATAGCATTTCAATCGGTGACGTCACTTGCTCTGAGACCTTGAAGTAGTGAGGGGATGAGCAAGGGGATGTCAGTTGTTGATGGGTGTCAGTTGTTGATGTGGGCAGAGAGTTCCTGGTTTGAGCCCGGGGATGGGCGAGGGGATGGACTAAAGTTATACTGTTACATTGATGCTGTTGACCCGTATCACTGGTTGCTGCGGAAAAGGAGGAGGTCAAAAGGGGGGTGAGTGTAACGGATGTGAAATGGTTAGCGGCGGTGCGCTAATAGCGTTTCAATCGGTGACGTCACTTGCTCTGAGACCTTGAAGTTGTGGTTCCCCTTGCTCTGCAAGGGCTGTGGCTTTTGTGGAGCGATGGGTAATGATGCTTCGTGGGTGACTGTTGTTCATGTGTGCAGAGGGTCCCTGGTTCGAGCCCGGGTAGGGGCGTACGGACAAAAGTTATACTGTTACATGGGTACAACATCACCATTGCACTTACTAATAAACTCGCTCACCGAATCAGCGTATTCGTGTCCGACGCTATGCGGAACATATCCCAGTACACGTGATCGAAGCAATCTTGAAGCGTGAAATCAGATTGGTCGGACTAGCGTTGAACAGACCTGAGCATGGGCGTTTCCTGTTTTATTTTTTTTTCCGTCAACCTTGTTGAGACTCGACGTTGGCGAGTAGTAAACTCGGGAGGGGTGCGCAATGTGCCCCTCCGTTGTTTTGGGTCGCCAGCTGGGATCCAATCCATTGTCCTGGGTGGTGGTCCAAACAGAGGATCCCCTACGGGAAAGTCATTTTCCTGGTCGTAATGTTGGTAAGTTGACGTTATTCTTATATCCAATAGTTCCTCCCAGCTGTATGTTTTAAAACTTAAGATTTCCTTGGGTAAAGGGCCTCCTGGGTGGCGCAGTGGTCTAGGGCACTGCATCGCAGCGCTAGCTGTGCCACCAGAGACTCTGGGTTCGCGTCCGTGGGGTGACGCACAATTGGCCTAGCGTCATCCGCGTTAGGGAGGGTTTGGCCGGTAGGAATATCCTTGTCTCATCACGCACCAGCGACTCCTGTGGCGGGCCGGACGCAGTGCATGCTAACCAAGGTCGCCAGGTACACGGTGTTTCCTCTGACACATTGGTGTGGCTGGCTTCCGGGTTGGATGCGTGCTGTGTTAAGAAGCAGTGCAGCTTGGTTGGGTTGGGTTGGGTTGTGTTTCGGAGGACGCATGGCTTTCGAACTTCAAGTTGTAGCGATGAGACAAGATAGTAATTACTAACAATTAGATACCACGAAAAAGGGGGTAACATTTTTAAAATGTAAAAAGAAAAAGAAAAAGATTTCCTTGTAAGAAACAAATTACTGCATAGTTTCCTGAGAACACAAAGAGGCGGCCATCATTGAAAATAAGAATTTGTTCTTAACTGACTTGTAATAATGTGCAAATAATTAAGGTACAAAAGGGTGTTATGACGTTGGCCTGGGGATAGGTTTATGACAGTCATAAATACCTCTTCCCCCCTTTGTCCTCTCTCTACCCTACTGAGGTTACATTTGCAAAATCCTTGGTTAACATAGAGATTCTGGGAACATCAGAAGGTGGGGGGAAATGAACTATATTCTGGTAATCCGAACAATTGAACATATGCGGTGGTACTTAATGAATATGATGTCAGTTTGGTTGTCATCTGAGACATTTTCATCAATGATAAGATGACATAAACTCTACAGTGGAAAGTCTACACATCAGAGTTATCGGATTCACATGGAATTGTTGTTCAATTTAAATGTTGGAATGTGAAATTATTCGTGATGGGATGAAATGTGATTTTAGCTTCTAAAATGTGAGAATTGGGTTTTCGTAAGGTTAGGGCTCTGCTCAATCAGTGGCCGGTCCCTGTGAAGAGTCATGGGTTATAAAACTTTTCAGACACACCCTTCTCGCTCCACTATATAAAGCCTTGACGAAAATGTAACCTCCTGTTCCCAGGACGTGAGGACGACGGTCCGATGTCAAAATGGTTCAAATAATAACTACAGAACGAAGCCAACATCAACATGAGCTTTGGTTGCGAATGGTATGAACTTTAAACTGTTATTCACTACATAAGTGATATCTCCTAGCCGTTGAGTTAGCAACAGCAGCTGCAAATGAGGGTTAGGAAGGAACAGACAGAGACACACACGCACGCACGCACTCACACACACACACACACACACACACACACACACACACACACACACACACACACACACACACACACACACACACACACACACACACACACACACACACACACACACACACACACACACACACACACACACACACACACACACACACACACACACACACACACACACACACACACACACACACACACACACACACACATTCACACACACAATCCGCAGAGAAAAACGTAGTGTGCAGCACAAAGAATGTTAAAATCACAGATTTAGCCTCAGACATCTGTTCCCTTACATTAATAAAGATTGTTAGTCAGATTTTATCTTCAGGCCTAATAGTTTCCAGACAATGATAAGAACAGAAAGAAACCTCCACTGTGTAGTTAAATACAGAGAGAGAGAGGAAGAGGGAGAGAGAGAGAAAGAGAGTGAGGGAGGAATCTGAGAGAGATAGAGAGAGAGAGAGAGAGGGGCAGATGGAAAGAGAGAGAAAGGGGGAGGAGTCTGAGAGATAGAGAGATAGAGAGGAGAGAGAGGAGAGAGCATGAGAGAGAGAGAGGAGAGAGAGAGAAGAGAGAGACAGAGAGAGGAGAGAGAGACAGAGAGAGAAGAGAGAAACAGAGAGAGAGAGCAGAGAGAGAGGAGAGAGAAGAGGGAGAGAGAGACAGAGAGAGAAGAGAGAGACAGAGAGAGAGGAGAGAGAAGAGAGAGACAGAGAGAGAGAGCAGTAGGAAGGGAGCGAGTTAACGTTTGTTACATTCATTCTCTCTCCATCAGTTCTTTTTCTTTCTGTTAAAGATGGGGGCAATAGCTTTGACCTTGATGTGGAGCATCAATGCAAGTCATCTCACTGCGGATCAGTAAACGGACTGTATGAGGCATATTGTATGATCATGTTTAACAGTGACTGTTGGCATCAGTCAGAACACATTGTCTGACCCGGTGGGGTCCCATGTGGCTCAGTTGGTTAGAGCATGGTGCCTGAGATGTTGGAGTCGTGGGTTCAATTCCCACGGGGGACCAGTATAAAATAAAAGTATGAAAATGTATTCTCTCACTACTGGAAGTTGCCCTGGATAACAGAGTCTGAAAAATGCCAAAATGAAAAGTGTGGGCACTTCCAGCGAGGTCAGCTTCTGGTGTGTTTGATTGGCATCGTACCAGTCTGAACATAACCTCCTAGAGAAACTATTAAAGACCCCAGTTATACAGCCTAAACCTGTTCTGACTTTGTCTTTCTCTTACAAACCACTGAGTATGACTTAAAATAGCTTCTATGGGGACATACTGTAGTGTTGATCGACACTCCAGTCAAGGCTTTTTAGAGAATTCACATAAACAGGTGAAATTGTCCATTTCAATGTTGTTATGGAAACTGGGAAAGAGATGCCATGAATATCATGTATGATCTTATCATGTTTTGCTCCTCTGCATCAAATCAACTCACATTCAATTCATTGTCTCCATTGTGAAAACTGCCCCTTTCACCCTGAGCTCCTGAGTGGCGCAGCGGTCTAAGGCACTGCTGCTAAGTGCTAGAGGCGTCACTACAGATCCTGGTTTGATTCCAGGCTGTCTCACAACTGGCAGTGATTCAGAGTCCCATAGGCCGGCGCACAATTGTCCCAGCATCGTCCGGTTTAGGGTTTGGCTGGGGTAGGCCGTCATAGTAAATACGAATTCTTAACTGACTTGCCTAGTTAAATATAGGTTAAATAAAACTCACACTCTTTCAGCAGTGACACAATGACCTCAAACAAACATCCTACAGTACATCCAAATCATTAAGCCTCAATTAGTTATTGTGTAACATCAAATGAGTGGAAATGTTTCATATAAAACCATTATCACTCTTATTCAAGCAATTATTATGTAACTTTTAAGCCTAAGGTTTAGATACTCTAGTAACCACTGAAACTGCATACAGACAGTAATCCTACTTCATGTTGTCATAAGGATGCTGAAATGGTCCACACATCCACGTAAACCTACAACACATATAACTCATGAATAATTACTCTTTAAGTCATGAATAAGTTCTGATGCTTTATAATGCTGTCCGGACACTAGTAGTTCGTTATATATACTAACAGCAAACACATGCACCATGCATTCAACTCTATATAGCTCTATATTAAGTCATGAATTCCTGCTCTACTTGTGAATAACCACATGTACGGGTGCATAATGTACATAAACTCAGAGCTCTAAAATGCAGTTGATCAAATACAGTTAAGACAATATAACACACATCAATTATTGTTCACACACCTGCAGGTGGATTTAACTCTAACTAAGCGAGCGCAACAACCGTTTTGGGCTAGAAATCACTACACGCTTTTAAACATTTACAAGTGTATGAGAAACGCTCAATAACTTACTCATAAACACTCTAGCTCATTACTCAATGATCAATAACTCAATGATCAGTAACTCAATTAAACACATTCATAGAAGCTGTTATTGCCACTATTACACAACAACAATCGGTTCAAACATCCCTGTACTGCTTCGTGACGTCACCGAGGGGTAGAGACACATGTTCAGCTCATTAGCTCACACTCACTGGCTCATTAGTTAATGCTCTATATCTCCTTAACTAATGCTTTATAGCACATTACAGAGCTACTACAACAATACATTGTACACACTTGAATTAGTTAAGCATCAATAATTTAACTAAACATTTATAACACATGAATGAGCTATCCTTACCACTAGCACAACAGTGAGCTCTCTACGTACCGATACTTCATGCCAGTGATCTCTCTACGTACCGGTACTTCATGCCAGTGAGCTTGGCGGTGGACTCCTTAAGGTTGTGCTGGTAGCGGTGGGTCAAGGAGCCCAGGCTGCGGGCGATGAGGGCCACGGTTCGGAAGCGCGCCCGCGCCTGGCTGGCCGTGTTGGGGCTGGTGGCGTTCTGCTTGCTGTGACCTCCATTCCCCGGGGGCCTCAGCCCTCCTCTTCCTCCGTCCTGGTCAGAACATGCAAACGACACCTGCATGGCAGTGGCTGTACTGGCGTTGGTTGTACTGGTGGTAGTAGTGGTGGGCTACTGGGGCTGATTACCCTGCCTTGCACCAGTCTTTACGGGGCTGTATGTGTCTCTAGTGTCTTGCTCCAGTCTTCAGTCAGCTGTATGTGGTATGTGTCTCTAGTGTCTTGCTCCAGTCTTTACTGGGATGTATGTGTCTCTAGTGTCTTGCTCCAGTCTTTACTGGGCTGTATATATGTCTCTAGTGTCTTGCTCCAGTCTTCAGTCGGCTGTATGTGTCTCTAGTGTCTTGCTCCAGTCTTTACTGGGCTGTATGTGTCTCTAGTGTCTTGCTCCAGTCTTCAGTCGGCTGTATGTGTCTCTAGTTTCTTTGTCTCTCGTGGGCTTTAGTGGTTCTGCACTTCTCGGTTTTGTCTAAAAGTCCCTGGAGGTGCTCTCTGAGTCAGTCCAATGGTGCTCTCTGAGTCAGTCCAATGGTGCTCTCTGAGTCAGTCCAATGGTGCTCTCTGAGTCAGTCCAATGGTGCTCTCTGAGTCAGTCCAATGGTGCTCTCTGAGTCAGTCCAATGGTGCTCTCTGAGTCAGTCCGATGGTGCTCTCTGAGTCAGTCCGATGGTGCTCTCTGAGTCAGTCCGATGGTGCTCTCTGAGTCAGTCCAATGGTGCTCTCTGAGTTAGTCCAATTGTGCTCTCTGAGTCAGTCCAATGGTGCTCTCTGAGTCAGTCCAATGGTGCTCTCTGAGTCAGTCCACTGTTTGGAAGAGGACCTGTAGTGGATTGTTTTTACTCTTCCGAGATGTCGTCACATTTGTTCTTTCTTCATTCTTGGTGTTGAGTTTGGTTGAATTACTGTTTGAGATTAGAACACAGATTCACTCCTCGTCTCTTGTTGCTGCAATTAACAGCAGTCAAAAGGTGCTGTGAATAAAATCATACTGCTGAGTGTGTGAGAGAGGAGGGAGACTGAGGGGAGGACAGCATGGGTGAGAGGAGGTCCACACAGATTAAGCCTACGTGTCCTTGTCTTCTTTTCACTGTGTGTGTGTATGAGAGGATACAGAGGTGTGAGAGGTGTGTCTCTCTCTCTCTCTCTCTCTCTCTGTCTCTCTCTCTCTGTCTCTCACTCTCTCTGTATCTCTCTCTCTCTCTCTCTGTCTCTCTCTCTCTCTCTGTGTATCTCTCTCTCTCTCTCTCTCTCTCTCTCTCTCTCTCTCTCTCTGTCTCTCTCTCTCTGTATCTCTCTCTCTCTCTTTGTCTCTCTCCCTCTTTCTGTGTGTCTCTCTCTCTCTGTCTCTGTCTCTCTCTCTGTGTGTCTCTCTCTCTCTCTGTATCTATCTCTCTCTGTCTCTCTCTCACTCTCTTTTTATGTCTCCATTTGTCTCTCTGTCTATCCTGCTATCCTATTGTTGTTTCTCACATGCTTCCTTTTTGTCTTCGTTCTACCTACCTCTCAGTCCCTCTCCCTACCTCTCAGTCTTTCTCTCTGTCTCTCAGTCCCTCTCCCTACCTCTCAGTCCCTCTCCCTACCTCTGTCTCTCCCCCTACCTCTCAGTCTTTCTCTCTGTCTCTCAGTCCCTCTCCCTACCTCTCAGTCTCTCTCTCTCTCTCTCAGTCCTTCTCTCTGTCTCTTCTCTCCTCTCAGGGTAGTGAGTACCAATGAGGAGGTGGGGGGTCTCCGTTGCCCTCCAGCGTCCGCTAAACCCTCCAGTCAAGAACCAGGAACGAGGGGAGTGGGACTGCACTGCACACAGAGCAACACACACACTCTCACTCTCACACAGAGCAACACAAACACTCTCACTCTCACACAGAGCAACACACACACTCTCACTCTCACACAGAGCAACACACACACTCTCACTCTCACACAGAGCAACACACACACTCTCACTCTCACACAGAGCAACACACACACTCTCACTCTCACACAGAGCAACACACACACTCTCACTCTCACACAGAGCAACACACACACTCTCAATCTCACACAGAGCAACACTCACACTCTCACACAGCCAAATCTTCAGTCTTCCAAATCTACCAACTGTCACAAACAGAGACACTCTAATTGACTGCCATGAACACTCACACACAGTCAAATCATCAGATGCAGAGAAACACACATTATACACCAAGCCAGATATCCACAACGTTGGAGACTAAAGGAATGAAGAGATTCTTCATGGATTGTCCTCGAACTTCAAGGAGAATCGAGCTGTGCTGTGAGGAAAGCAGGAGTCCCACGAAGACTTCCATCCCACCAGGACATTTGGTAGTGCAGAGATCTGATTTGCTGATAGCTTCCGATCTAAAAGTCCACCATGCCGAAGAAAGATGAACAGCTTCCAATGCTCTGCTCAGAAGCAAAACCGCTACAGAGACCCCAGAATGAGGAGTAGGAGGAGGGAACAGGACGACGCATGATCCCTCTCTTCTGGAAGCAGAGGGCAGGAGTACAATGAGAGGGGGAGTGATGAGCCGAGGAGGAACGTGTGGTGGTGAGTGAGTGAGGGAGCGAATGAAAGAGAGAGAGAGAGGCTGCTGCCTCTTAACTGACTGGCTGAAATATCTGCAGTGTTTTCTTACTAGCGACGCTGACTGAGAGATGATAACACAGCGTGGATGGAAGTGACAGAGCCATGTGTGTGTGTGTGTGTGTGTGTGTGTGTGTGTGTGTGTGTGTGTGTGTGTGTGTGTGTGTGTGTGTGTGTGTGTGTGTGTGTGTGAGAGACTGTGTGTGTGTGTGTTTGAGAGACTGTGTGTGTGAGTCTGTATGTGTGTGTGTGTGTGTGTGTGTGTGTGAGAGACTGTGTGTGTGATGCTGTGTGTGTTCCACCAGAGTTGCTCTGTTCTGCTCCGTTCCACCAGAGTTGTTCTGTTCTGCTCCATTCCACCAGAGTTGCTCTGTTCTGCTCCGTTCCACCAGAGTTGCTCTGTTCTGCTCCGTTCCACCAGAGTTGCTCTGTTCTGCTCCGTTCCACCAGAGTTGCTCTGTTCTGATCCGTTCCACCAGAGTTGCTCCGTTCCACCAGAGTTGCTCTGTTCTGCTCCGTTCCACCAGAGTTGCTCTGTTCTGCTCCGTTCCACCAGAGTTGCTCTGTTCTGCTCCGTTCCACCAGAGTTGCTCTGTTCTGCTCCGTTCCACCAGAGTTGCTCTGTTCTGCTCCGTTCCACCAGAGTTGCTCTGTTCTGCTCCGTTCCACCAGAGTTGCTCTGTTCTCCCCCACAGAGCACTGATGTGACAACGCAGGATTTCACAGTTCATTGAACACAAGCAAACCCCAGGGCCATGGTAAGACTTATTTATATCGTTTATGAATTAATTTGATCATTCTGAGATGTAGTAGTAGGCATCCTCATCTCTGATGGCTCTAACAGGTGATGCTGGATGAGATATCTTCTCTGGTGTGAAATATGATTCATCTGTGAATGGATGAGATATCTTCTCCGGTGTGAAATATGATTAATCTGTCAATGGATGATATATCTTCTTTGATGTGAAATATGATTCATTTGTCAATGGATGAGATATCTTCTCTGGTGTGAAAAATTATTCATCTGTCAATGGATGAGATATCTTCTCCAGTGTGAAATATGATTAATCTGTCAATGGATGATATATCTTCTTTGGTGTGAAATATGATTCATTTGTCAATGGATGAGATATCTTCTCTGGTGTGAAAAATTATTCATCTGTCAATGGATGAGATATCTTCTCCAGTGTGAAATATGATTAATCTGTCAATGGATGATATATCTTCTTTGGTGTGAAATATGATTCATCTGTCAATGGGGGATAAGCGCTGATGTGTGAATAATGTAAATCTGTCTGTTTATGTTGCAGTCGAATGACCCAAAGCGCCCTCTAGTGGCCTCATGGGTGGAACGGAAATAATATTTTCCAAAATGTCACAATTAATAAACTTAGCTTTTTCTATTCGCCTAAAATCTGGTGTTTTTATGTCAAACGGTTGTTAAATTTCAGTCTTCTGTGATGTATATGAAGTGTAATATTGGGTGGCAAACTCAAAATGTAACACATTTAAACTCTATCTGACATGGTACAGGAGTTCTTTTTAAAGCCCATAACCATGTGTGTGAGGTGTATACTTTTGTTTCAAAGTAGATTTGATGAAGACCAACAGGTCACTGCAGTAAAAGGTTCAATCAGAATAGTTATATTTTGGTTGCCGTGACAAAGGGCTTTGCCTCTTCTTGAATCTAAGGCTTACTTGCTGTAAAATAGCCCAATGGGAAAAGTAAGATGAATTATAATTATCTTGTTTGTATTTGTAACGGCTTTCTTCCGTCAAAGGAGAAGCAGACCAAAATGCAGCTTGGTGGTTACTCATGTACTTTAATGGAAAATGAACGATACATGAAAATAACTTATAATAAAATAATTATTCAAAAAATAATAATAATAATAATAAAAAATTATAATCTACAAAACAACAAACGGAACGTGAAAACCTATACAGCCTATCTTGTGACAACAAACACAGAGACATGAACAATCACCCACAAACACACAGTGAAACCCGGGCTACCTAAATATGGTTCTCAATCAGAGACAACGATAATCACCTGACTCTGATTGAGAACCGCCTCAGGCAGCCATAGACTTTCCTAGAAAACCCTACTCAGCCACAATCCCAATACCTACTAAAACCCCAATACAAAAACACACCACAACATAAACCCATGTCACACCCTGGCCTGACCAAATGAATAAAGACAACGCAAAATACTAAGACCAAGGCGTGACAGAACCCCCCCCCCAAGGTGCGGACTCCCGGCCGCACACCTAAACCCATAGGGGGAGGGTCCGGGTGGGCGTCTGTCCACGGTGGCGGCTCCGGCTCGGGACGTGGACCCCACTCCAACCAAGTCTTAGTCCCCCTGTAACGCGTCCTTTGATTGGCGACCCTCGCCGCCGACCTTGGCCTAATAACCCTCACCAAGGACCCCACTGGACTGAGGGGCAGCTCGGGACTGAGGTGGAAGCTCGGGACTGAGGGGAAGCTCAGCACTGAGGGGAAGCTCAGCACTGAGGGGAAGCCCAGTACTGAGGGGAAGCCCAGTACTGAGGGGAAGCCCAGTACTGAGGGGAAGCCCAGTACTGAGAGAAAGCTCAGGCAGGTAGTAGGCTCTGGCAGATCCTGGCTAGCTGGTGGTTCTGGCAGATCCTGGCTGACTGGCGAATCCTGGCTGACTGGCGGATCTGGAAGATCCTGGCTGACTGGCGGATCTGGAAGATCATGGCTGACTGGCGGATCCTGGCTGACTGGTGGCTCTGGCTGATCTGGCTGCTCCAAGCAGACTGGCAGCTCTGGCTGCTCCATGCAGACTGGCAGCTCTGGCTGCTCTATACAGACTGGCTGCTCCATGCAGACTGGCAGCTCTGGCTGCTCCATGCAGACTGGCAGCTCTGGCTGCTCCATGCAGACTGGCAGCTCTGGCTGCTCCATGCAGACTGGCAGCTCTGGCTGCTCCATGCAGACTGGCAGCTCTGGCTGCTCCATGCAGATTATCAGCTCTGGCTGTGCTGAACAGGCAGGAGACTCTGGCAGCGCTGGAGAGGAGGAAGACTCTGATAGCGCTAGACAGGCGGGAGACTCCGGCAGCGCTGGAGAGGAGGAAGGCTCTGGCTGCGCTGAACAGGCGGGAGACTCCGGCAGCGCTGGAGAGGAGGAAGGCTCTGGCAGCGCTAAACAGGGGGGAGACTCCGACAGCGCTGGAGAGGAGAAAGGCTCTGGCAGCGCTGAACAGGCGAGGCGCACTGAAGGCCTGGTGCGTGGTGCTGGCACTGGGTAGAGGACATGCACAGGAAGCCTGGTGCGGGGAGCTGCCACCGGAAGACTGGTGTGTGGAGGTGGCACTGGATAGACCGGACCGTGCTGGCCCACTGGAGCTCTTGTGCACCGAGCCTGCCCAACCTTACCTGGCTCGATGCCCACTCTAGCCCGGCCAATACGAAGAGCTGGTATGTACCGCACCGGGCTATGCACCCGCACTGGAGACACCGTGCGCTCCACAGCATAACACGGTGCCTGTCCGGTCTTTTTAGCCCCCCGGTAAGCACAGGAAGTTTGCGCAGGTCTCCTACCTGGCGTAGCCATACTCCCTGTGAGCCCCCCCCTAATACATTTTTGGGGGCTGACTCTCGGGCTTCCATCCGCGTCGCCGTGCTGCCTCTTCATACCAGTGCCTCGCCGCTTTCCCCGCCTCCAGTTCTTCTTTGGGGCGTCGATATTCACCAGGCTGTGCCCAGGGTCCTTTTCCGTCCAATATTTCCTCCCAAGTCCAGAAGTCCTGTGATGCTCCTCACGATAAACAGGGGGAGTTGGCTCAGGTCGGAACCCTGACTCTGCCACACTCTCCCTGAGCCCCCCCCCCCAAGACATTTTTGGGGCTGACTTTCGGGTTTCCTTGCCAACCATGTTCCCTCATATCGTTGGCTCCTCTCTCCGGCTGCCTCTGCTCTCCTAAGTGCCTCCACCTGTTCCCATGGGAGGCGATCTCTTCCAGCCAGTATCTCCTCCCAAGTGTAACAACCCTTGCCATCCAAAACGTCTTCCCATGTCCATTCCTCCTTTCGCTGCTTCTGCTGTCGCTGCCTGTCACCACGCTGCTTGGTCCTGGTGTGGTGGGTGATTCTGTAACAGCTTTCTTCCGTCGAAGGGAAGCGGACCAAAATGCAGCGTGGTGGTTACTCATGTTCTTTAATGGAAAATGAACGATACATGAAAATAACTTAAATCTACAAAACAACAAATGGAACGTGAAAACCTATACAGCCTATCTTGTGACAACAAACACAGAGACATGAACACTCACCCAGAAACACACAGTGAAACCCGGGCTACCTAAATACGGTTCTCAATCAGAGACAACAATAATCACCTGACTCTGATTGAGAACCGCCTCAGGCAGCCATAGACTTTCCTAGAAAATCCTACTCAGCCACAATCCCAATACCTACTAAAACCCCAATACAAAAACACACCACAACATAAACCCATGTCATACCCTGGCCTGACCAAATGAATAAAGACAACGCAAAATACTAAGACCAAGGCATGACAGTATTCAACAAACTACAGTAGGTGATAAAAAAAGAATGAAAAATTATATTTAATTAATTAATTTAAACATAAAAAAATGGTCCAAAACAAACTTTGCAATGTACTGCATAAAATATGCAACAAGATTTTCAGTTTGCTACAGCAGGAAAATAATCGTACAGGAATGGGTTGATACATTTTTTGTTCTGGCAAATCAAGTCTGACATTTTAAAGTAAAAATGACAAACTTTAGAAGCCATGTTAAACCTTCAATACACTACAAGTTAGCATTTCCTGCTATGCAGGAAAAGTCTAAGCAACAAAAGAGTGGTTAAATGAAGATCCTACATCTGTACGAACAAGGGGCCAGGCTTTAGGTATATTTAAGCTGTGAGAGAGATTCAGTCCAGTGATTTAAAAAACAAAATGGACCTTTATTTAACTAGGCAAGTCAGTTAAGAACAAATTCTTATTTACAATTACGGCCTACACCAGCAAAACCCAGACAATGCTCGGCCAATTGTGCACCGCCCTATGGGACTCCCAATCACGTCCAGTTGTAATCACGTCCGGTTGTGATACAGCCTGGATTCGGACCAGGGTGTCTGTAGTGACAGCTCTA
Organism: Oncorhynchus kisutch; assembly: GCF_002021735.2. Taxonomy (NCBI): domain Eukaryota; kingdom Metazoa; phylum Chordata; class Actinopteri; order Salmoniformes; family Salmonidae; genus Oncorhynchus; species Oncorhynchus kisutch. The sequence goes on from NC_034203.2 coordinate 37,906,942, forward strand.
GCACTGAGATGCAGTGCCTTAGACCGCTGCACCACTCGGAAGCCCATTGTAGGTAGAGGTTGAACGTAATGCTCAGATGTCCTCCACGCACGCGCTTAAATAACTGTAATCTAAAAACATTGTCCTTGTCAAACCTATTTAAAAGTATGTCAACTAGAACTGACACAGTGTAGGTTGGGAGAACCCCCAACAGGCAATGATGGCTCTGATTATACCCCGGCTAAGTACATTACCACAGTAAGAATCTATAAATGAGTTGTGGAACTGACGGGAGAAATTAGGATGTCACCGAGACAGTGACACAGCCCATATAAGAAACTGTGATAACCACACAGAGGAGTATTACAATGCACAATTAGGTTGTTATAGAAAGCCCCTGGGCTTTGTGCTCCAGGAATGATACATAGAGCTAGATTCCATCAGATTGACATTGTCACGCCCTGACCTTAGTTATATTTGTTTTCTTTATTATTTTGGTTAGTTCAGGGTGTGACATGGGGTGGTTTGTTGTGTTTTTGACCTGTCTAGGGTTTGTGTATGTTTATGGGGTTGTTTACTGGTCTAGGTGTTTTGTATGTCTATGTTTGCCTAGATTGGTTCTCAATTAGAGGCATCTGTTTATCGTTGTCTCTGATTGGGAAGCATATTTAGGCAGCCATATTCCTTGGGTAATTCGTGGATGATTGTCTATGTTTAGTTGCCTGTGTCAGCACTATTATTATATAGCTTCACGTTTGTTTAAGTGTTTCTTCGTTTAATAAATAAGTATGTATTCATCTCACACTGTGCCTTGGTCTCATCGCTATAACGAACGTGACAGACATACGCACAGAGTTTTGTTTGGTGGTGTCGGGAGGTGGAACTGCATGCGTTAGAGCTCTCTAGTGCACAAGCGGCTCATTGCGTTACTTTATCTTGGACACTGTCATTGGATGCAACGAAACTACACCCGACTATAATCTGACAAATCCCATGAAGCCGCGTTACAAGTTCATGCAGCCTGCACCAAGTTCAAACACTTGAATTAGACTGATAGGCTTTAGATTCTCCGTCTAAATGAACATGAAAACATGCATTATCCTGACGTCAATGGTTTGACCTGAGAACATGCATTATCCTGATGTCAATGGTTTGCCATGAGAACATGCATTATCCTGACGTCAATGGTTTGACATTTGAGAGTCATTATTTCCAACAGCGATAGAGCCTACACTTTCTAGTGCCATTTTGAACTTCTAACTGGGTAGGGATAATAAGGAAGGGAGTGGTTTGTGACACGAGCAGTCGCTCAGATATGTCATCTCATACAGCAGTTACACCTAAAACACAGCCAACAAATCGGCTATGTGGATGTCGGCCAACGCTGGTTAACGCTGGTTAGAGCTCGATCTGATTGAATCTGGGCTATAATTCACAAAGACCAATTTATGAATCACAACATTATCAGTTTGTTTCGTTTGAATGCTGGCAATTCCTTTCTCAAACACGATAACACCCAGCACAAACCAGTTGAATTGTCACAAAGAGCGTAGGTAGGATTTAATTATATAGTTTTGCGTGTAAGAGAATACATTGTGGCAAGCTGTGTTTTTCTTGGGCGTTCAGCAGGATCCAGGATAATTGCTATCTGCACTGAACCTCCTGTTAGAAGAACAGGCTTGAATGAAGAGGGAAACATTTCCAATGCTTCCCCTGATTTCTTGATATCTTTCTCTATTTCTCTATTTCTCCTTCCCTCCTTTCTCTCTTGCTTGATCTCTTTCTTTCTCTTCCTGTCTTTCATTTCTCTCCTGCTTTCTTTCTCTCCACCCCATCTCTCTCTCTCTGTTTATCTGTCTCTCTCCCCTCTGTTTCAATCTTCCTCACTCTCTCCCTCTCTCTTCCCTCTCCCCTCCCCTTTCCCCCTCTCACTCCCACCAGCCCATCTTTGTCCCTCCCAGAGGCATCATGCCCATATGGGGCACATGGGCACGTGCCCCCTCAGATGTGTTCTGTTTTAAATATATATATGGTGCTATAGTGGATAGCTGTTGTCTTATGGGCTGCTGACCGATTCTGTTATTTTGTATGTTTTTATACACCAATCTGAACTTTTTTCTTACATAATATTTCCACCATAATTTCCTACGACTGAAAACAGCTTCCGGACATCAGAACAGTGATCACTAACCTCAATTTGGATGAAGATTTCTACTTCAACGAGTCAGCAGCGGTGGGGATGTTCTGCTCATTCTGGACCAGGCCCTAATCCCCGAGACTCGAAAGAGATGCGAACGAGCAAGCTCCCTGACGACACTACACCTGAGAGTAAATAAACCTCCTCTACCCTCCTTTCTGCTGGTGAAAATACAATCAGTAGAGGACAAACTGGCTCCATTTGAGACTAATTCTATCAACAAGACCTGAAGAACTGTGGCTGAACAAGGACATGGATAATATACACTGAGTACACACAACATGTCTGTCCATGACATAGACTGACCAGCTGAATCCAGCTCAAAGCTATGATCTCTTATTGATGTCACATGTTAAATCCACTTCAATCAGTGTAGCTGAAGGGAAGGAGACATGTTAACCCTTGTGTTAACCCTTAACACTCTGTATACCCCCCTTGTCCTAAGGTCAAAAAAATGACCCGCCTTCACCAAACCCCTAAAATAAAGCAGCTTCATTGAATTTTAATCCCCAAATCTATTTTGCATGAAGAAACAACCTGTCATTCATCACAAACTTTGTGAATATCTGGGTTTTCCCTCTTCACAATGCAGAAAGACAGCAGTGGACACCACTCATTTTTATTACAACACACATGTCATAGTTTTTATTATTATTTATTATTATTATTATTGCTAAAGGTACTGCATAGGTGTAAACACTTTTTTAGCAAGAGATAGCACTTGTATAGCCTAAGAAAGTAGCAGAAATTTGCAGAAAGTAGTTTTGAATGCATTTTATTGAAGGGAAACAATAAAAAATTTTGGGCATCATGGTGATATATTCTTATAGACTGTACAATGAGGAATTCAACTACAAAATACTAGTCTTCTCCCATTGTTTTAACCATTGCTCCCATACACAAGGTGCATAAACAACAACAATAAACAAGAATAAAATAAGATAATAGATACAAAACAAAAATGTGAAGAACATAAATCAACTCTAATTAGCACAAGTAGGACAGTATTCAAGTGTGTGTGCATGGACTTTGCAGATGTATTTCTCACATGTGCAGCACATAGTATTTGTTTTACAGTCCTTCTTTGGGGGGGACACACACACAGAATTGGCATCTCCTCCTCTTGCCTGCCCCAGCTACAGCCTCGGGTGGATCAGGACAAGATCCAGTCCTCTGAACAGCTTTCACAAGCGCTGCAGAGGCTGCTGTGCGGAAGAGGCGCTCCCGTCTTTGAATGTGTGGGGTTACAAGTGCCTTTCCCAGCTGCTCCAGGAACACCCTCCTCTTGTTCCGCTTATCAGGCATCCAGGTAGGGTTGATCTTGATCCATATCACAAAGACATTGTATGAGGACACATCAATGATGTTATGGAAGATGACCAGAGGCCAGCTGTAAGTTCCAATCACATTGTCCAGGTTTTCCACGCCTCCTTTGTTGTGTCCAGGATGTCCAGGATGATGGCTGGCTTCCTGTCCTCTCGATCACTGATCTCATCTGTTTTGTGCTGTGTGCTCAGGAGGACCACATTATTGTTCCTCTTTTGAAGGTAAGAAACTAGAGCGGTGGTGGGGGTGAAGGCAAACTTTGATGAGAAGGCCTCTCTCCCCCTTTTTGCGAGGAGTGCAGGGGGGAGCTCAGGCTTGTTCTTTATAACTGTGCCAACCATGGTGATCTTCCGCTTCAGGAGATGCTGGCTGAGTTCATAAGAGGTGAAGAAATTGTCACATTTGACACTGTGCTCCCTCGGTCCATCTGTCACATCAAGCATAACCCACATCCCCTGGTTCTTCTCTGATCAACTTTCTCGTTATCTCTCACAGAACCATCTTCTTGACCCAAACCAATCAGGCTTCTAGACAGGTCACTCAACTGAGACTGCTCTTTTCTGTGACTGAGACTCTCCACACTGCCAAAGCTGAATCTCTCTCTGTTCTCATCCTGCTTGGTCTATCTGCTACCGTCGACACTGTGAACCATCAGATCCTCCTCTCCACCCTCTCAGGGCTGGGCGTCTCAGGCTCTGCACACTCTCTATCTCTGCTCCTACCAGATGACGTGGAGAGGATCTGTGTCTGCACCACGTGCTCTCACTACTCGTGTCCCCAGGTCTCGGTTCTAGGCGCTGTCCTCTGCTCTCTCTACACCAAGTCATTAGGGTCTGTTATATCCTCACATGGTCTCTCCTATCATTGCTATGCGGATGGCACTCAACAACTTTTCTCCTTCCCCCTTCTGACACCCAGGTGGTGACACACATCTCTAGGTATCTGGCAGATATCTCAGCTTGGATGTCGGCCCTCCACCACAAGCTCAACGTCCACAAGATTTAGCTGATCTTCCCCCCGATGAAGGCCTGCCCGCTCAAAAAAGACCTCTCCATCATGGTTGACAACTCCATAGTGTCGCTCTCCCAGAGTGCAAAGAACCTTGGCCTGACCCTGGACAACACCCTGTCGTTCTCTGCAAACATTAAAGAAGTGACTTGCTCCTGCAGGTTCATGCTCTACAACATCCATAGAGTAAGACCTTACCTCACACAGGAAGTGACGCAGGTCCTACTCCAGGCACTTGCCCTCTCCCGTCTGGATTAATGCAACTCTCTGTTGGCTGGGCTTCCCGCTATGGCTTCCTGCCTGTGCCATCAGACCCCTGCAACTTATCCAGAATGCTGCAGCCCACCTGGTTTTCAACCGTCCCAAGTTCTACCATGTCACCCCGCTCCTCCGCACACTCTACTGGCTTTCCAACGAAGCTCGCATCCACTACAAGACCATGGTGCTTGCCTATGGAACAGCAAGAGGAATTTCATCCTACCTAGCTATCTTCAGTTGAATTCACTAACACTCTGGATAAGAGCGTCTTATAAATTACAAAAATGTCAAATGTATAATCCTTGTTTTCTTTGTCTGAGGTGCGGCTGCCCCAGGAAGGGGTGTTTATTTGAGGTGTCCAGGGAAGGGGTGTTTATTTGAGGTGTCCAGGGAAGGGGTGTTTGTTTGAGGTGTCCAGGGAAGGGGTGTTTGTTTGAGGTGTCCAGGGAAGGGGTGTTTGTTTGAGGTGTCCAGGGAAGGGGTGTTTGTTTGAGGTGTCCAGGGAAGGGGTGTTTGTTTGAGGTGTCCAGGGAAGGGGTGTTTGTTTGAGGTGTCCAGGGAAGGGGTGTTTGTTTGAGGTGCCCCAGGAAGGGGTGTTTATTTGAGGTGCGGCTGCCCAGAGAAGGGGTGTTTATTTGAGATGCGGCTGCCCAGAGAAGGGGTGTTTGTTTGAGGTGTCCAGGGAAGGGGTGTTTGTTTGAGGTGTCCAGGAAAGGGGTGTTTATTTGAGGTGTCCAGGGAAGGGGTGTTTGTTTGAGGTGTCCAGGGAGGGGGTGTTTGTTTGAGGTGTCCAGGGAAGGGGTGTTTGTTTGAGGTGTCCAGGGAAGGGGTGTTTGTTTGAGGTGTCCAGGGAAGGGGTGTTTGTTTGAGGTGTCCAGGGAAGGGGTGTTTGTTTGAGGTGTCCAGGGAAGGGGTGTTTGTTTGAGGTGTCCAGGGAAGGGGTGTTTGTTTGAGGTGCCCCAGGAAGGGGTGTTTATTTGAGGTGCGGCTGCCCAGAGAAGGGGTGTTTATTTGAGGTGCGGCTGCCCAGAGAAGGGGTGTTTGTTTGAGGTGTCCAGGAAAGGGGTGTTTGTTTGAGGTGTCCAGGGAAGGGGTGTTTATTTGAGGTGTCCAGGGAAGGGGTGTTTGTTTGAGGTGTCCAGGGAAGGGGTGTTTGTTTGAGGTGTCCAGGGAAGGGGTGTTTGTTTGAGGTGTCCAGGGAAGGGGTGTTTGTTTGAGGTGTCCAGGGAAGGGGTGTTTATTTGAGGTGTCCAGGAAGGGGTGTTTGTTTGAGGTGTCCAGGGAAGGGGTGTTTGTTTGAGGTGCGGCTGCCCAGGGAAGGGGTATTTGTATGAGGGGCTGACTCCCAGGGGTGTGAATAAATGTGTGCATGCGTACGTGTGTGTGTTTGAGGTGCAGGTGAGAGGGAGGTTATGTTTGTTTGGAGGCTGTGGCAGAGCTCCTTTGAAGCCTTCGTTTTGAAGAAGTGTTACTCCGATGAGATGATTATTTAAGTAAGTAGTCATTACATCCAGAACAAAAAGTCCTATCCCTGGCATCAGTGTTGTACATTAAATGCCTGTTTTCACCTGCAGCACATCAACCACAGTACAGACAACCTGCTAGAAAATATTTGAGGTTTACTTGACAGCACAGGTGATGAGATTGACGAATATATATGTTAAAATTAGCATCTTAAAGCCAGCTATAGGCTTGAGCGTTAATATGATAATCTATAGGCTTTTCTTGTAATAGTTGAGAAGATTTTTTAACAGAGATGATATTGTACATACTGTACTGCATGAATCCATGTACAATGCAGACGAGGTACTATGAATGACACTCACACCACAAAATGACTCCATATGTTTGTAACTGATATGTTTTCATCATAGGCACACGCGCACGCACACACACACACACGCACGCACGCACACACACGCACACACACGCACGCACGCACACACACACACACACGCACACACACACACACACACGCGCGCGCGCACGCGCACACACGCACACAAACACACACGCACGCACGCACGCACACACGCACACACGCACACACACTCACACACACACACTGCATTCTCCCACGCACAGTGTCGGCATTAGACATTTTTCCCTGGAGGAGCGAATGGGTAGCTTGGTCATTGTGCAGCAGTTCTTGCAATATATGGTGTAGATGTGTGCATCTACATATTTCTTGGGGGTTCTAATTGGGGTGCTAGGCTATTCTAGAACGGGTTTGAGCACCGTCCTGCCACTCCCCCGGGTTCCGCCCATGCATACAAACAGACCAGGGGGATTCTATGACCTTCTATGTCTCCAGCCGTAGAGAGAGAAGAGAACACAGGCACTGAGAGACGATATAAACCAGATATTTGAGCCTAGATAAGAATCATACTGTCACAAAACCTTTTATTGATTAATAAGCCAATCGTGACTGGGGTATACTGCTTCTTACTGAATAATAAGCCAATCGTGACTGGGGTATAAAGCTTCTTACTGAATAAAACATTGCACATACACTGCTGCCATCTCGTGGCCAGAATCTAAATTGCACCTGGGCTGGAATAATACATTATGGCCTTTCTCTTGCATTTCAAAGACGATGGTACAAAAACAATACAAAAAAAAACCGCATTGTTATTCTCTTTGTGTTATCTTTTACCAGATCTAATGTGTTATATTCTCCTAGATTCATTTCACATTTACACAAACTTAAAAGTCTTTCCTTTCAAGAAGATCCATGTTCTTGCTTCAGGTCCTGAGCTACAGTCAGTTATATTTGGATGTCATTTTAGGAGAAAATGTAGAAAAAGGGCGTATACATGAACTCTGTAAGTGCATGTGGCCATAGACTGCATTCCATATCAAATCAACAGGTGTAGACCTTACAGTGAAATGCTTACTTACAAGCCCTTATCTAAAAATGCCGTTTTAAGAAAAAAGAAAAAAAAACGATGTTTTGTGCATTAAGTGTGTGTTTGTGTGTTTGTGTGTGTGTGTGTGTGTGTGTGTGTGTGTGTGTATGTGTGTTTGTGTGTGTGTGTGTGTGTGTGTATGTGTGTATGTGTGTGTTTGTGTATGTGTGTATGTGTGTATGTGTGTATGTGTGTGTTTGTGTGTGTGTGTGTTTGTGTGTGTGTGTGTTTGTGTGTGTGTTTGTGTGTGTGTGTGTGTGTGTGTGTGTGTGTGTGTGTGTGTGTGTGTGTGTGTGTGTGTGTGTGTATGTGTGTATGTGTGTGTTTGTGTGTGTGTGTGTGTGTATCTTGTGTTTATATGTGTAACATGTGTTCAACAGCCCCTAACTATCCCAGCAGCTTCCTACTAAAAGAGCCAATCAGAATCTCATCTGTTCAATATTGAATTAGGCTTTTCAATATTTAATTAATTCACCATTGTCGAGGTGGTCACCCAGGGCGGAGAGTTACAGGGCCTGGGGCCTTGGCAGCACCTCATTGTTAAGATGTTTGTAATGAGCCAATCGTGACTGGGGTGTGGATTGTGTTCCACCCCATGATGGGGCGGGATTCCTATCTGCAGTCAATCATCACTCTCCTTCCCCAGCTGTTTGATTACAGGGGAGCATGGCATCCAAGGCCAGTCAATCATTAACAAAAGGCTATTTTCATTGCATTATGCATTCAAGTAGCCTACCCATTATGTAAATATAATTATAGTCCTTTTCTACCCTCTTAAGTTAGTTCTTCCCGTTTTCAGAATAACGTTTTTGTTGGACCCCAGGAAGACTTAGGTGTCGCCATTGTCGTTGGCTATAAAAAATTATAAATAAAAATAACATTTGGAACAGGAATCTTGATTTAACCATTCAAAGCATGTTCAGAGAACATTCTAACGTTCTGTGAACATTTTTATTCTTGTCATCTCACAACCAAGTGGGACCCTGATAAAAAACGTTCCTTTAGGTTATGTTTGTGAATGTTTCCCATTAGCTGGGTTGCTGTTATCACAGGCCAACCATTATGTTTGAATGTTTCCCATTAGCTGGGTTGCTGTTATCACAGGCCAACCATTATGTTTGAATGTTTCCCATTAGCTGGGTTGCTGTTATCACAGGCCAACCATTATGTTTGTGAATGTTTCCCATTAGCTGGGTTACTGTTATCACAGGCCAACCATTATGTTTGTGAATGTTTCCCATTAGCTGGGTTGCTGTTATCACAGGCCAACCATTATGTTTGTGAATGTTTCCCATTAGCTGGGTTACTGTTATCACAGGCCAACCATTATGTTTGTGAATGTTTCCCATTAGCTGGGTTACTGTTATCACAGGCCAACCATTATGTTTGTGAATGTTTCCCATTAGCTGGGTTGCTGTTATCACAGGCCAACCATTATGTTTGTGAATGTTTCCCATTAGCTGGGTTGCTGTTATCACAGGCCAACCATTATGTTTGTGAATGTTTCCCATTAGCTGGGTTACTGTTATCACAGGCCAACCATTATGTTTGTGAATGTTTCCCATTAGCTGGGTTGCTGTTATCACAGGCCAACCATTATGTTTGGGAATGTTTCCCATTAGCTGGGTTACTGTTATCACAGGCCAACCATTATGTTTGTGAATGTTTCCCATTAGCTGGGTTGCTGTTATCACAGGCCAACCATTATGTTTGGGAATGTTTCCCATTAGCTGGGTTACTGTTATCACAGGCCAACCATTATGTTTGGGAATGTTTCCCATTAGCTGGGTTACTGTTATCACAGGCCAACCATTATGTTTGGGAATGTTTCCCATTAGCTGGGTTACTGTTATCACAGGCCAACCATTATGTTTGGGAATGTTTCCCATTAGCTGGGTTACTGTTATCACAGGCCAACCATTATGTTTGTGAATGTTTCCCATTAGCTGGGTTGCTGTTATCACAGGCCAACCATTATGTTTGGGAATGTTTCCCATTAGCTGGGTTGCTGTTTTTTAATATTTTTTATATATATATTTTTTTTTTACCTTTATTTTACTAGGCAAGTCAGTTAAGAACAAATTCTTATTTTCAATGACGGCCTAGGAACAGTGGGTTAACTGCCTGCTCAGGGGCAGAACGACAGATTTGTACCTTGTCAGCTCGGGGGTTTGAACTTGAAACCTTCCGGTTACTAGTCCAACGCTCTAACCACTAGGCTACCCTGCCACCTCTACACTCTAACCACTAGGCTACCCTGCCGCTGTTATCACAGGCCAACCATTATGTTTGTGAATGTTTCCCATTAGCTGGGTTGCTGTTATCACAGGCCAACCATTATGTTTTAGTTCTACAAGAACTAGTAACTACAGTCTCTAGATTGAGAATAGTTGCTCATACTGAATCCTGCCCTTCTTTAAATGACTCCGAGACAGTGGGGTGTGAGAGTTCCCACTGTGCTACGCAGGAGACTTCCGTCCTGACAGGGAGATGATGACGATGACGTTAACTAATTAACAAGACACCTGCTGAACGATGTTAAACTTTAATCATTTATTTCCCAGGGTTACTAAAGGATATACACTTGGCTGTGTTGACAACTTATCATGTTTAGTTTTAACGCTCGTCGGAACATGGCTCAGCCTCATATGTAGTGGTGTAATAATGGAACAATCAAGTGCCTTTAATGTGTTTGGACCCCAGGAAGAGTAGCTGCTGCCAGCTAATGGGGATCCCTAATAAATACAAATACAAAAGCGGTTGTAATGATTGTGATTACATCAAATGATCATTTATGAACTGCAAAATTAGTTTGCTTTCATGTACTTCTGCTGGTGTTTTTGGTGGCTGCAGCATTGTGGTGTATAATTTGCTGTCTCTACATGCACATCTACAGATGTTGGATCTTACTTTGAGCAGTTTCTCACAGCAGGAACATAATCTTGCTGCAACATAAAATGTGAATTATTGTATGGATTATAATGAATGGATGGATTATAATGAATGGAGTTAGAGGTTGAGACATATTTTTTGTTAGGGCAAATCAAGTCTGACATTTAAAGAGTAAAGTCTAACATTTAAATTGTAAACTTTAGAAGCCTTTTTAAACCTTGAATACACTACACGTTTACTTTTCCTGCTGTGCATCAAAATTCTCAGCAACAAAATAGTGATCAAATTAAGATCCTACATCTGTAGGTACATTTGTGATAGATACACAAACAAATTACACAAAATGTACAATATTACATGACATTCAAATGAATATTAAAAGAAACAGGGTCAATTGTTTTGCAGCCAAGGCATCACAGCACTATATCCATGCAAATCATATCACATTATCATGAACAATAAAAACGTGGATTTGCTACAGGGCAGAAAAGAAAATACCGTAATCAAATCAGATCTGAGTAGACACACAAGTCCTCACTGATGTCCCATTCACCTATCCACTCAGGTGATCCAGTGTTATCTCTACCTGTCGAGACTGGCCTGGACAGATCCCTGTAGAGACTGGCCTGGACAGATCCCTGTAGAGACTGGCCTGGAGAAATCCCTGTAGAGACAGGCCTGGACAAATCCCTGTAGAGACTGGCCTGGACAAATCCATGTAGAGAATGGCCTGGATAGATCCATGTAGAGACTGGCCTGGACAGATCCCTGTAGAGACAGGCCTGGACAGATCCCTGTAGAGACAGGTCTGGACAGATCCCTGTAGAGACTGGCCTGGACAAATCCCTGTAGAGAATGGCCTGGATAGATCCATGTAGAGACTGGCCTGGACAGATCCCTGTAGAGACAGGCCTGGACAGATCCCTGTAGAGACTGGCCTGGACAGATCCCTGTAGAGACAGGCCTAGGACAGATCCCTGTAGAGACTGGCCTGGACAAATCCCTGTATAGTCTGGCCTGGACAGATCCCTGTAGAGACTGGCCTGGACAGATCCCTGTAGAGACTGGCCTGGACAAATCCATGTAGAGACAGGCCTGGACAAATCCTTGTAGAGACAGGCCTGGACAAATCCCTGTAGAGACTGGCCTGGACAAATCCCTGTAGAGACTGGCCTGGACAGATCCCTGTAGAGACTGGCCTGGAGAAATCCCTGTAGAGACAGGCCTGGACAAATCCCTGTAGAGACTGGCCTGGACAAATCCCTGTAGAGAATGGCCTGGATAGATCCCTGTAGAGACTGGCCTGGACAGATCCCTGTAGAGACTGGCCTGGAAAGATCCCTGTAGAGACAGGTCTGGACAGATCCCTGTAGAGACTGGCCTGGACAAATCCCTGTAGAGACTGGCCTGGACAGATCCCTGTAGAGACTGGCCTGGACAAATCCCTGTAGAGACTGGCCTGGACAAATCCCTGTAGAGACTGGCCGGGACAAATCCCTGTAGAGACTGGCCTGGACAAATCCCTGTAGAGACTGGCCTGGACAAATCCCTGTAGAGACTGGCCTGGACAAATCCCTGTAGAGACTGGCCTGGACAAATCCCTGTAGAGACTGGCCTGGACAAATCCCTGTAGAGACTGGCCTGGACAGATCCCTGTAGAGACTGGCCTGGACAAATCCCTGTGGAGACAGGCCTGGACAAATCCCTGTAGAGACTGGCCTGGACAAATCTCTGTACAGACTGGCCTGGACAAATCCCTGTAGAGACTGTCTCCTCCAAACGTTTTCAAACTCCATCATACCTACAGACCTATGGATGCAAGGACTGACCATCCATGATATCAACATTATAGTTTTAACCATGTTGAGACACAACAGTGGTAGGCTTGATTACCAACAACGACGAGACGGCCTACAGGTAGGAGGTGAGGGCCCTCGGAGTGTGGTGTCAGGAAAATAACCTCACACTCAACGTCAACAAAACTAAGGAGATGATTGTGGACTTCAGGAAACAGCAGAGGGAACACCCCCCCATCCACATCGATGGAACAGTAGTGGAGAGGGTATCAAGTTTTAAGTTCCTCGGCATACACATCACAGACAAACTGAATTGGTCCACTCACACAGACAGCATCGTGAGGAAGGCGCAGCAGCGCCTCTTCAACCTCAGGAGGCTGAAGAAATTCGGCTTGTCACCAAAAGCACTCACAAACTTCTACAGATGCACAATCGAGAGCATCCTGGCGGCCTGTATCACCGCCTGGTATCCTCCATCATACCTGCTGTATACCCTCCATCATACCTACTGTATACCCTCCATCATACCTACTGTATACCCTCCATCATACCTACTGTATACCCTATATCATACCTACTGTATATCCTCCATCATACCTGCTGTATACCCTCCATCATACCTACTGTATACCCTCCATCATACCTGCTGTATACCCTCCATCATACCTACTGTATACCCTATATCATACCTACTGTATATTCTCCATCATACCTGCTGTATACCCTCCATCATACCTACTGTATACCCTCCATCATACCTACTGTATACCCTCCATCATACCTACTGTATACCCTCCAGTTAGCAATTCGTTTTCACAAAGTTATCAATTCGTTATCACATAGTTATCAATTAGTTATCATGTAGTTATAAATTTGTTATCAGGTAGTTTTATTATAAATAGTCCACTGTAATACACTCGACCAGGGTATCCAAAACTACCCTGGAGGTCCAGATTGCTGCTGGTTTTCTGTTCTACCTGATAATGAATTGCATCCACCTGGTGTCCCAGGTATAAATCAGTCCCTGATTAGAAGGGAAGAATGACAAAATGCAGTCCAGAATATAATTTGAGAGCACGAGACCAAAGGTCTTTAGGTTGTACATTGTCTGCCATCTGGTGTTGGGATTCAACTATTACATCAGTGATAATCATGTCCATGTGCTGCTAACAGTAATGTCACCAACATTTCCTCATCTTACAGTAAAACACCATATTACCAATAAATCACTTAACACGAGATGAATGTTAATAAGTGAGTTATAACATATTTAAAAAAATGTAACTCTTAACTGACGGCTTACAAGCCCTTTATCCATTTAATAAAACAGACAGGAAACAGAATTCTACTCATGTTTTATTATTACTAAGACCTCACTTCATACAGAGACAGAGAGGATGGAAGAGAGAGAGAACATCTGAGAGGTTTAGACCTCACTTCATACAGAGACAGAGAGGATGGAAGAGAGAGAGAACATCTGAGAGGTTTAGACCTCACTTCATACAGAGACAGAGAGGATGGAAGAGAGAGAGAACATCTGAGAGGTTTAGACCTCACTTCATACAGAGACAGAGAGGATGGAAGAGAGAGAGAACATCTGAGAGGTTTAGACCTCACTTCATACAGAGACAGAGAGGATGGAGAGAGAGAGAACATCTGAGAGGTTTAGACCTCACTTCATACAGAGACAGAGAGGATGGAAGAGAGAGAGAACATCTGAGAGGTTTAGACCTCACTTCATACAGAGACAGAGAGGATGGAAGAGAGAGAGAACATCTGAGAGGTTTAGACCTCAAGCTGTTGGTTCATTAACTGGTGGCAGTGCAGCAGGCCATTCAGCGGGTCTAAAGAAACGTATAAACATTCCAACAGCTCCATCCTGACAAGAGGAACAGGGAAGAACATATCAACACTCAAATGTTTGTAAATACTGTAAGTCATATATTCATAGTTATTCACATTTCAACAACACCTGGAAACAAGATTTGAATAACAAGAAGTTGTTCAGGTGAAATAAACTGACGGTTGTGCTTACAACTTTCATTTACAACTAAGGATGACATTTACTAATTGATTGCATCAGATCCAAAGATAACATGTTTCTGTTTAGTGGTGGATTGAACACCAAAATGAAGCTAAAACATGAAACTTACCATCCCCATTATTACTTTAATTTAAAGCCAGACTGCAACATGTATAGTAACTTTAAGTATCCCCTCTGACTTGGAATAATATGAGATATTCATATGAGTACAACTGTCTGTCATAACCCAACATTATCATAACCCAGGAACTAAAGACCTATTACTATTATTAGCCTGGTTTCCATCTTTAGACTGCTATTTAAGACGGGTTGCCATGGTGAATACTGTAGCCCTTTAAGATTAACTGACACACATAAAAGTATGAATGTAAAAAGTTTATAAATATTCAATTCGAGATGAAAACCTACCTGTTTTGATGTCTTATTATGATATCGGAGCCATGTCACAAGATGTTCACAATTGTTTCTCAAAACTGAATAGTCACCACAATTGTGATATCTTTCCTCCAAATCCCTGGCTATTTGTTCTGGTGGTTGGGGAACAAAGCCAGGCGTGTTATCACGAACATTATACTGCTGCCATTTACTGATATCTTCAATGTAGGAATATGTACAGTCTACTTTCTTTCCTGAAACAAGAAACAGAATAGAACAAATTTTAAACAACTGCCACTAATAGATAAGTAAAGATGTGTTGATCTGGATAGCAAAGTTGGGGTCAATTTCAATTCAATTCTTTTAACCCTCCTGTTCTGTTCCGTCGATTTGGACCGATTTACAAGTTCTCTCTGAAAAATGTAGTTCATTTAATCTGATTGTACATTTTGGATGTTTCATTTAACTTGTGTACACCTGTAGTATTCCCAGTCAAAAATGACCTGTCATCAGAAATGAATGGGTGAGACTACAATTAATGTATAAAATGTAGTTATGGCACATGCCCATTCATCAGATGGATACACTTCCTCTCCCAGACCCACATGCATGTGTGTTTGAGCACACACACACACACACACACACACACACACACACACACACACACACACACACACACACACACACACACACACACACACACACACACACACACACACACACACACACACACACACACACACACACCTCACTCCCCTTCTTGGTTCCCATGGCAACCCCAACTGGAACCTTTCCCCAATAGAATATTTCCCCTACCGGAACCACACCTGTTGGCATTCTCACAAATAATCGCAACATTGTTTAAAATATATCACTTTTATCGCAGTTCTGGTATTTAAAGCTTTTTTCAGGTCTTGCTCACAATTCATTCTGTGGCAGCACAATGAACAAACAATATACTGTATGTGAGGCTCTTGGTCATATCTTTGATCATGACACTGGTGAGGAGGAGAGAGGCCAGGAAGCTCACAGTGAAGATGCATTAGAGGAGGAAGTGTCAGAAGTTGAAGACAACATAGAATATGATCCAGAGACAACCGATGTGGAAAAATCCAGTGATGAGGAAGAGGGCCATGCTGAGGTTGTTGTTACATTCCAGTGATGAGGAAGAGGGCCGTGCTGAGGTTGTTGTTACATTCCAGTGATGAGGAAGAGGGCCCTGCTGAGGTTGTTGTTACATTCCAGTGATGAGGAAGAGGGCCCTGCTGAGGTTGTTGTTACATTCCAGTGATGAGGAAGAGGGCCCTGCTGAGGTTGTTGTTACATTCCAGTGATGAGGAAGAGGGCCCTGCTGAGGTTGTTGTTACATTCCAGTGATGAGGAAGAGGGCCCTGCTGAGGATGTTGTTACATTCCAGTGATGAGGAAGAGGGCTCTGCTGAGGTTGTTGTTACATTCCAGTGATGAGGAAGAGGGCCCTGCTGAGGTTGTTGTTACATTCCAGTGATGAGGAAGAGGGCCCTGCTGAGGTTGTTGTTACATTCCACTCAAGGCAAACGAGATACGTCATATCCCGGGTTGATGACATAAAATCCTTCTTCGAACAGTTCCTGACAGAGTCAATCAAAACTATAGTGATAAACATGACCAACTTGGAGGGGAGAAGCGTTTTCAAAGACAACTGGAAGGAGGTAGACCAGACAGACGTTGGAGGGGAGATGCATTTACAAAGACAACTGGAAGGAGGTAGACCAGACAGACGTTGGAGGGGAGATGCATTTACAAAGACAACTGGAAGGAGGTAGACCAGACAGACGTTGGAAGGGAGATGCATTTACAAAGACAACTGGAAGGAGGTAGACCAGACAGACGTTGGAGGGGAGATGCATTTACAAAGACAACTGGAAGGAGGTAGACCAGACAGACGTTGGAGGGGAGATGCATTTACAAAGACAACTGGAAGGAGGTAGACCAGACAGACGTTGGAGGGGAGATGCATTTACAAAGACAACTGGAAGGAGGTAGACCAGACAGACGTTGGAGGGGAGATGCATTTACAAAGACAACTGGAAGGAGGTAGACCAGACAGACGTTGGAGGGGAGATGCGTTTACAAAGACAACTGGAAGGAGGTAGACCAGACAGACGTTGGAGGGGAGAAGCGTTTACAAAGACAACTGGAAGGAGGTAGACCAGACAGACGTTGGAGGGGAGATGCATTTACAAAGACAACTGGAAGGAGGTAGACCAGACAGACGTTGGAGGGGAGATGCGTTTTCAAAGACAACTGGAAGGAGGTAGACCAGACAGACGTTGGAGGGGAGATGCGTTTTCAAAGACAACTGGAAGGAGGTAGACCAGACAGACGTTGGAGTGGAGATGCGTTTTCAAAGACAACTGGAAGGAGGTAGACCAGACAGACGTTGGAGGGGAGATGCGTTTTCAAAGACAACTGGAAGGAGGTAGACCAGACAGACGTTGGAGGGGAGATGCGTTTTCAAAGACAACTGGAAGGAGGTAGACCAGACAGACGTTGGAGGTGAGATGCGTTTTCAAAGACAACTGGAAGGAGGTAGACCAGACAGACATTGGAGGGGAGATGCGTTTTCAAAGACAACTGGAAGGAGGTAGACCAGACAGACATTGGAGGGGAGATGCATTTACAAAGACAACTGGAAGAAGGTAGACCAGACAGACGTTGGAGGGGAGATGCGTTTTCAAAGACAACTGGAAGGAGGTAGACCAGACAGACGTTGGAGGGGAGATGCATTTACAAAGACAACTGGAAGGAGGTAGACCAGACAGACATTGGAGGGGAGATGCGTTTTCAAAGACAACTGGAAGGAGGTAGACCAGACAGACGTTGGAGGGGAGATGCATTTACAAAGACAACTGGAAGAAGGTAGACCAGACAGACGTTGGAGGGGAGATGCGTTTTCAAAGACAACTGGAAGGAGGTAGACCAGACAGACGTTGGAGGGGAGATGCATTTACAAAGACAACTGGAAGGAGGTAGACCAGACAGACGTTGGAGGGGAGATGCATTTACAAAGACAACTGGAAGGAGGTAGACCAGACACACGTCCAAGCACACGTCTGTTGATTTTGGCTGGTGTGTACAGATCCAGAAAATAATCTACCACCAGATTATGGGATGCAGAGTCTGGACAGACAATTTTTCGTGCCACTGTCACTCCAGACATTTCACGCGTTGTCACAGGTGATTCGCTTCGACAACCGTGATACAAGGCCAGGCCGCCGTCAACAAGGATAATTGGCAGCGATCAGAGAGGTTTGGCACAAGTGGGGGGAGCACCTGCTACTCATCTATAACCCAAGTCCAGACATCACAGTGGATGAGCATCTGATCTCTTTTAGGGGATGCTGCCCATTCAACAGTACATGCCAAGCAAACCTTCTAAATATGTAATAAAGTTATGGGCAGCATGTGATGCCAGGACAAGTTATGCCTGGAACATGCAGGTTCACACAGGGAAACCTGCTGACGGTGTTCCCGAAAGGAACCAGGGAAACCTGCTGACGGTGTTCCCGAAAGGAATCAGGGAAACCTGCTGATGGTGTTCCCGAAAGGAACCAGGGAAACCTGCTGACGGTGTTCCCGAAAGGAACCAGGGAAACCTGCTGACGGTGTTCCTGAAAGGAACCAGGGAAACCTGCTGACGGTGTTCCCAAAAGGAACAAGGGAAACCTGCTGACGGTGTTCCCGAAAGGAACCAGGGAAACCTGCTGACGGTGTTCCCGAAAGGAACCAGGGAAACCTGCTGACGGTGTTCCCGAAAGGAACCAGGGAAACCTGCTGGCGGTGTTCCCGAAAGGAACCAGGGAAACCTGCTGACGGTGTTCCCGAAAGGAACCAGGGAAACCTGCTGACGGTGTTCCCGAAAGGAACCAGGGAAACCTGCTGACGGTGTTCCCGAAAGGAACCAGGGAAACCTGCTGACGGTGTTCCTGAAAGGGGAAGGGGAAGCGGGTGGTCCTGGAAATGACTGCAGGTGTCCAGGGGCACAACACAACATAATGGAGTCAATTCTATTCATTTGAATTTGTAAATATGTTTTAGATGTGATAAATTAAAACAACGCTTTGATGCAATTTTTCACGTTACTATGCAAGACATGAAGTATCACATTATTATTATAGTATCACAGTATTTTGACATCCCACATTTAAAAAAAATGATTTCTACTATGTTTACCGACGAGTTGTTTTACTGTCATATATTGAACATCCTTTTCCTGTCTGTCTATAATGCTGAACTGGACTACTGAGTTCCTCCAAGCTTTTCAAGACAAAGGGTCATAAAAGTGGCTCTTCAAACCTAGGTGTGATATCCTGTGACCTAGCAGGACTATAAAAGTACTGCTCCTCTCTTAGCTCACTGATCCTGCTGGACCTCTCCAGCCGGACCTTTCGAGGGAGAAGAACCTCCATTCTCAGTAGGCTGACCATAGGGCCAGGACCTTTGCTTTTAATGGCAAGAACTAGTGAACTGATAAATTAAGGAAAGCACCTTTTACGTAATAGTACCTGTAATCCAGTACAGAAATTGGGACGGGAGAGTCCATACACTAAACAGTCTCAGAAGGAGACAGTCTTTAAAGAGCTAGTGTAGCCTGAAAGAAGAAGACAATTTCGAGCACACCCTCTGCAACTCAAAGGAATAGCCATCAGACAGAGCATCCAGGGTCACAACCCAGAGGATAAGCCCACGAGGGACCTTCCAAAATCAGAGGAAAGGAGAAAGAAACCACCACCAAGGAACCCCTCAACTCAGGACAAAGGAGGACATATCTCCCTCTTGTCTTTGTTCACCTCCATGTGGCCTAACCAGAGCCAGGGCCAACAGACTTAGTTCACAGACTGAGTATCATATTTTTAATATTCAGATATCTTGAAGTCTCTCTTCTTGTCTTTCATTCTATTTCTTGACTTTTCCATGATCATTCTCATTATGTGTGTAAATACTTTGATTAGCGTTATTAAATGTTGATTGTATAAAGAACTTGTGTTTGTCTTGTTATTCTGTGAAAGAACTCCAATTTATTCTCAAATAATTCATACCTTCATATTAAACAATTTATTACTAGTATTCACATTTCAGTCTTAAAGTGTTATTGTAAATAACTCATACGTCAGGCTTTCTCCAAGAAAGGTGGTGCCCCGTTAATAATTTCATACTAATAAGTACAGACTAGCTTACATATTGTATATGTAATTTTGTATTTCCAGTATAGCTATGCTGTCTCAACAGTGACATGATCACCCTGAAAGCCAGAGGGAATTGGATTTGAATTGCAATTTGTAGAATTGCTGGGGGTAATATTGAATTGTGAATTATAATTGTTTTACATTTACCTAACATTGGATTTGAGAGGAATTCAATTCAGTCTGAATTGCAATAGAATTTTTTGGGGGTGCTGAATTTGTTGAATTGACACAACCCTACTGGATAGTGAATGTTATTACTTAATTCATTATGGCAAAGTAACGAATGTTATGTTGACTTACCATCAAAGTGAAAAATGTTGCCTTTGTTTCGATTAGGCATCACAGCTTTCGCTGGTGGGTTATCAACCCAGATTGCAAAGTGATATCCTGGAGGGATCCCCCTCTTTTTGGATTCGAACAGATAGGTCATATCTCTCCACTTCATTTTGGTTCGAATGATATCTCCAAATTTAAACTGTAAAAAAATGTATATAGGGAAATAGTGAGGTCACACATTAAGTTGCTGTGTAATAATGCTGTAGGTAGTAATGACATTGTGTTAATTAACATGCTGTAAATGCTGTGACATGCACTTTAACATTGGCTTTGTAATTAAATAGTAATGGAGTGAGAGCTGCAACTGGGACTCAAAACTTAGTTCAGTGCAGAGCTGAGTTTCTAATGGACATTAGGCTGGGACTTAGGGTGTAGACAGTATAACGCTCACATATACACTTTACTTACACTTTATGTAATACGAGTGTGGGTTACGAAGAAGTTTACATTTGGTTTTAGTGCATTTAGATTAGTCAGCACACTACCACAAAGGGGGACTGGGTCCGACCAACAATCAAATACAAAAACTGTCTTATCAAATTGGGGTATTCAGATGACACATATATAGGTAACAAACTAACTAGCTACAGTTGAAGTCGGAAGTTTACACACACCTTAGCCAAATACATTTCAACTCCGTTTTTCACATTTCCTGACATTTAATCCTAGTAAAAATTCCCCGTCTTAGGTCAGTTAGGCTCACCACTTTAAGAATGTGAAATGTCAGAATAATGTGAGAACAGGCTCTCCCGTTGCGACGTCGCCAGAGGCCCATCTGCTAGCCCCGGCCCACTAGCTGTCTGAATCGCCGTGTCTCCAGCTCGCCTAGCATAGTAGCGACTGAATTGGCTCCCTGACTTATCTATTGCTGCTCACTGGACCCTATGATCACTCGGCTACACATGCCTCTCCCTAATGTCAATATGCCTTGTCTATTGCTCTTTTGGTTAGTGATTACTGTCTCCTTTCACTGTAGAGCCTCCAGCCCTGCCCAAAATGCCTTACATAGCCCTTTTGTTCCATCCCCCACACATGCAGTGGCCTCACCTGGCTTATCTGGTGCCTCTAGAGACAAAACCTCTCATCGTCACTCAATGCCTAGGTTTACCTCCACTGTTCTCACATCCTACCACACCCTTGTCTGTACATTATTCCTTCCACGCCCAGAAATCTGCTCCTTTTACTCTGTTCTGAACACACTGGATGACCAGTTCTTATAGCCTTTAGTCGTACCCTTATCCTACTCCTCTTCTGGTGATGTAGAGGTTAACCAAGGCCCTGCAGCCCACAGCCTCACTCCCATTCCCCAAGTGCTCTCATTTGTTGACTTCTGTAACCGTAAAAGCCTTGGTTTCATAAATGTTAACATCAGATGTCTCCTCCCTAAGTTTGTTTTATTCACTGCTTTAGCACACTCCGCCAACCCTGGTGTCCTAGCCGTGTCTGAATCCTGGCTTAGGAAGGCCACCAAAAATTCAGATATTTCCATCCCCAACTACAACATTTTCCAACAAGATTGAACTGACAAAGGGGGCAGAGTTGAAATCTACTGCAGAGATGGCCTGCAGAGTTCTGTCATACTATCCAGGTCGGTGCCCAAACAATTCAAGCTTCTACTTTTAAAAATCCACCTTTCCAGAAACAAGTCTCTCACCGTTGCCGCTTGTTTAAAGAACCCCTAATAAAAGAATGTATAAGTTTAAAGATAACGATTAAATAATTCTACCCTGAAACTTAACTATTGGGGATTATAGGTTATGTAGCATGTATAAGGAATAATTTAAATTTGAAACATAAGTCCAACTAGGTTGGACTGGGAAAAAGAGGAATGTGTGTGTGTGTGCCTAAGAAAACACAGAGAACAATTAAATTGTGATTGAACCGACCGGCTAGAACTCTGAGACATGTATGATAGGACAGGGAGTACCCCTCAAGGTTACCCTAATCTCAGGGGAATGGAATTGTCGGCTGGGTAGAAGATAACTCTCCTAATGTTCGTGTGCATGTGTGTGCGTAAGTAAGGAGCATGGTATAAAATGGATGTCTTTGTATATGAACTGGAGAGTCCTCTCGTGAATAAACATTGATTTGACTATTGTAAGATGGGAATTCTGTATGTTTTATTTAAACCAGAACTTTACAAACTCTGGGTTGCAGACTGAGAAGATTAATTGAAATTTATGAACATTGATAACAAAATTCTATATCACCCCCCTCAGCGCCCAGCTGTGCCCCGGACATCATATGTGAATTGATTGCCCCTCATCTATCTTCAGAGTTCGTACTGTTAGGTGACCTAAACTGGGATATGCCTAACACCCAGGCCATCCTACAATCTAAGATCGATTCCCTCAATCTCACACAAATTATCAAGGAACCTACCAGGTACAACCCTAAAACCGTAACCATGGGCACCCTCTTAGATATCATCCTGTCCAACTTTCCCTCTAAATACACCTCAGCTGTCTTCAACCAGGATCTCAGCAATCACTGCCTCATTGCCTGCATCCGTAATGGGTCTGCGGTCAAACGACCACCCCTCATCACTGTCAAATGCTCCCTAAAACACTTCAGGGAGCAGGCCTTTCTAACCGACCTGACCGGGTATCCTGGAAGG
The DNA here is from genome assembly GCF_002021735.2 of Oncorhynchus kisutch. Lineage (NCBI taxonomy): Eukaryota > Metazoa > Chordata > Actinopteri > Salmoniformes > Salmonidae > Oncorhynchus > Oncorhynchus kisutch. The sequence goes on from NC_034203.2 coordinate 37,929,906, forward strand.
ATATTGACCTCATCCCGTCAGTAGAGGATGTCTTGTTGTTCTTTGAAAGTAATTTCCTCACCATCTTAAATAAGCATTCCCCATTAAAAAAATGTAGAACAGATATAGCCCTTGGTTCACCCCAGACTTGACTTCCCTTGACCAGCACAAAAACCTAATGTGGCATTCTGCATTAGCATCGAATAGCCCCAGTGATATGCAACTTTTCAGGGAAGTCAGGAACAAATATACAGTCAGTCAGGAAAACTTTTGCATCGTGTAGCACTAATTCCAAAGAGTTCTGGGACACTAAAGTCCATGGAGGATTAGAGCACCTCCCCCCAGCTGCCCACTGCACTGAGGCTAGGAAACACTGTCACCACTGATAAATCTACCATAATCGATCATTTCAATAAGCATTTTTCTACGACTGGCCATGCTTTCCACCTGGCTACCCCTACACTGGCGAACAGCTCTGCACCCCCCGCAGCAACTTGCCAAAGTCACCCCCGCGTCTCTTTCACCCAAATCCAGACAGCAGATGTCCTGAAAGAGCTACAAAATCTGGATCACTACAAATCAGCTGGGCTAGACAATCTGGACCCTCTCTTTCTAAAATTATCCGCCAAAATTGTTGCAACCCCCATTACTAGCCTGTTCAACCTCTCTTTCGTATCGTCTGAGATCCCCAAAGACTGGAAAGCTGCCGCGGTCATGCCGCCCTTCAAAGTGGGAAACACTCTATACCTATTCTCAAGGTCCTAAACGATATAACCTCCATCAATAAAAGACAGTACTGTGCAGCAGTCTTCATTGACCTGGTCAAGGCTTTCGACACCGTCAATCACCGCTCTCTAATCGGCATACTCAATAGCCTTGGTTTCTCAAATTACTATCTGAGAAGTAGTTGGTGAACCAGGCTAGGAAGAATTCAGTGTGTCAAATCGGAGGGCCTGTTGTCCGGACCTCTGGCAGTCTCTATGGGGTTGCCACAGGGTTCAATTCTCGGGCCGACTCTTTTCTCTGTATATATCTATGATGTCGCTCTTGCTGCTGGTGATTCTCTGATCCACCACTACGCAGATGACACCATTCTGTATACATCTGGCCCTTCTTTGGACAGTGGATTAACAAATCTCCAAACGATCTTCAATGCCATACAAAACTCCTTCTGTGGCCTCCAACTGCTCTTAAATGCAAGTAAAACTAAATGCATGCTCTTCAACCGATCACTGCCCGCAACTGCCCGCCCGTCCTAGGTGTTCGGCTAGACTGGAAACTCTCCTTCCAGACTCACATCAAACATCTCCAATCCAAAATTAAATCTAGAATCGGCTTCCTATTTCGCAACAAAGCATCCTTCACTCATGCTGTCAAACATACCTTCGTAAAACTCACCATCCTACCAATCCTCGACTTTGGCGATGTCATCTATAAAATAGCCTCCAACACTCTACTCAACAAATTGGATGCAGTCTATCACAGTGCCATCCGTTTTGTCACCAAAGCCCCATATATCACCCACCATTGCGACCTGTACGCTCTCGTTGGCTGGACCTCGCTTCATACTTGTCGCCAAACCCACTGGCTCCAGGTCATCTACAAGTCTCTGCTAGGTAAAGCCCCGCCTTATCTCAGCTCATTGGTCACCATAGCGGGCACCCACCCGTAGCACGCGCTCCAGCAGGTATATCTCACTGGTCACCCCAAAAGCCAATTCCTCCTTTGGCCGCCATTCCTACCAGTTCTCTGCTGCCAATGACTGGAACGAACTTCAAAAATCACTGAAGCTGGAGACCCATATCTCTCTCACTAGCTTTAAGCACCAGCTTTCAGAGCAGCTCACATATCACTGCACCTGTGCATAGCCCATCTGTAAACAGCCCATCCAACTACCTCATCCCCCTAATGTATTTATTTTATTTATCTTGCTCCTTTGCACCCCAGTATCTTTACTTGCACATTCATCTTCTGCACATCTACCATTCCAGTGATGAATTGCTATATTCTAATTACTTAGCCACCATGGCCTATTTATTGCCTTACCTCCCTTATCTTTCCTTATTTGCACTCACTGTATATATATTTTAATTTTTTCTATTGTATTATTGACCGTATGTTTGTTTATTCCATGTGTAACTCTGTGTTGTTGTATGTGTCGAACTGATGTGCTTTATCTTGGCCAGCTTGCAGTTGTTAATGTAACAAAATGTGAAAAAAGTGAAGGGGTCTGAATACGTTCCAAGTGCACAGCAGGGCTGACAGCCAGGATGGTGGACATCATTTTCTGGAAGAAGCAATGTGTCAGCTCAACCCAAACACGATAAGAGTGCAAAGGAACATTCCAATGTGCATCACAAATGTAGTGGGCCAGCAGAAGGTCATGTTGAATTCAGGCAGCCATATTAGACTAGCAATGAATGCAAGGTTAAATATAAATAAGGAGGTGACTTGATAGCCCAATCCTGGAGGCGCAGGTTATACCACCAATTTGTATAGCTAGGGAGCGAGAGTCTGAGTACAGGGTTGGATTTTATTTAATATCATTGATCCTCAAAGAAGCTTGTGACTTAGAGATTCTCTGGTACTTTTTTTATACTTTTTAGCCAATAGGTCTGAAAATAGCCACCTCACAAGCCAAAAGTGGTCCTCGAAAATTGCATACCACGTCACATATGTGCACCATATCAATGCTATCTCTCTCTGCTGTGTGTGCATCTTGGTAACTGTCACTAATTTCGCAACAGGCTGAAGCTCATTGGCTGAAACTCGAATTGCTAGGTGGCAGAAACACATGGGGGATAATGTAAGGAAAATTACACAGCACAATTTCCAGAAAATAGTTTCCTTTCTAATTGAGGTAAACAGTAAATCTGCTCATAGACTATGCATATAAAAACGAACTACATATTGACTTATCCAGCCCACAGCGTGAGGTTTAAAAAATACTTAGTAGTTGCATGTCTTTAAAATACTTGGTGTGCCATGACAAGCAGTCTCCTTTATTTTCTATATCAAGACAAAGGTGTATGAGTGTAATTATGGCATATTGGATTCCCAACGTCATTGAGATACATCAGAATAGTCTTGACTACAGGTCATAAGTACAGTACACAAATCTGAAAGATGTCTCTCGTTTAAAACATGTAGAGCTGATTTACAGGTTTTAACCACCATTTAATGGTATTGTGGCAGCTATATTGGATTGGGGACACCATATTCAATTTGGAGTCAAATCTAGGGGGCCCCCTAACATAATTGTACGAGTAGGGGCTGAACATAAAATCTACAGAGGAAAAAAAGTGTTTTCTGTGTCTGAGCGTGTAACTATGTATTTTTGTCAGGCTGGACTATACAGCAGTGAATGATAAGATATTTGACTTGGAAAGTTGTCTATTAATCAGCTATCAAAAAGTGAATCTTACATTCATCATAAATATTCATAGTTGATATTGCAGCCTAATATTCATAGTTGATATTGCAGCCTAATATTCATAGTTGATATTGCAGCCTAATATTCATAGTTGATATTGCAGCCTATTGTGTGTCTGTGTTTATAGGTTTATATTTTTATGATGAATTAAGATATCCTAATGTTGTTTGTTTGTGTATGTTGGGCAGACACCATCTTCTTTACTTGTTCCAGGGAATTTTGTGTCACCCACATAAATGGCATAGTGTTTGTTGATATATTCTATTCCGTTGCATGTATGAACAGGTAAACGTGGAAAGGCAATCATATCACCAAATTCATACTGTACACATGAAATGAAGCAATGTTAAGATGTGCTGTGAAAATGAATATACATTTACAACCCAGGCCCTGTCCAGAAATAACCTCAGCCCCTAACCTCTAGTTACATGGTAATCTGAGAGGGTTTGATGGGTGATGATATAGTGATACCGTCACCTACCCTCTAATCTGCTATGTGGAATTCTGGCCCTATTGCTTAAACCTTCCCAATCCTCTAAGATCTGCACAAGCATCTAGGGGTTGTTTCTGAACAGAGCCCCACAACCTTGTAAGTTTGTGGCAAGCCTCCATCACTACTGCAGAGAACGGCATCGGCAGTAAGCAGGTTTAAGCATGTTAGGAATTTGATGAATAATGACTAAACAATATCTACATTTTAAATAGAACTATAACTAATTAAACTTTACTCTGTTTTATTATATCTGATTAATAATGTTAATTCACACGGAAGGGATTGTGTAGCATGAAACAGGGGGTAATTAAACATAATAAACACCATTCCAGCTGGGTTGGGGAGGAATGGATTGTGGGTTTTTAAGTAAGCAAAGAGGGTCATTAACCTATGGTTGAACCGACTCAACTTAGCTCTGGGATGTTTAGATAAGGCAGCGAGTATCTCCCTAGGTTTTCCATTATCTGGAACTGTCTGCTGAATAGTGGTAGATGAAGGTGAGATTTCAGAAGTTATATATATATATTGGTGCCCACCACTGCTAGCAATATACGGACAATATAACTAGACAACTCACATAACTAAAGTTTACAATGTTGGTAATGTTTTGTCTTTACCTGTTTATCTGCCTGTTGAGCCTGTTGAGCTGGCTTAGGAGCAGATCCCTGTTAGTATAACAGAGAGATAATTGTTTCAGAACAAAACAAACTATTTCAATGACTTGCAATAAAAATATATCACTTTTGTTGACACATACTAACAAGATGGTAAATATCATACTGGTAGATTAGGAGATTAACTCCTGAATTGTGTGTTTTAAAAGCATTTATTTTAAGTCACTTACCCCTCCTTTAACAGAGATGGTCAGTTGAAAAAGTAAGATGGCCAAAAGGAAGGTCAGCTTCATTCTCATCATCATGGCAGTCCAGGGGAAATGCTGGAAAGAAACATATCAGTGAATGTGACTCTGCTGCACTGTTCCTTCCGAAGTGTGCTTGGTTATCACCAATTATTTTATAGATTGTGTGAATTTACAAGGACCGACGCTGGAGTCGAGAAGCAGGTATGGGGAGTTGAAGTTTAATTAAGAACAGACAAAGAGCAAGCCAGAACCAGCATCAGCACATGGATACACAATGACAAACGACAATCAATGTAGCAGCGGAGAACAGAGCTGGGGAACTGAAACATAATTTTAGGTCAGTACTGAACATGTCACACAATGGGACAATCAATTTCTAAAACAAGTGTAAACATCCCAGAAACACTGCTGTTCAAATCAAACACACTTCTGAAATTATAGTGCGGAAAAACATCTGTTATGGTTGAATTCCGACTTCAGACTTCAAAGCCATAACAACATCCAGAAATGCATAGAGAAGTCATGAACATTTTATTCTTGAAAGGCCACTGATGAGGACCAAATGTCTTATCATTCATTTAGGCTAATGTATCTCTACTGCTATCTCTTCTATATGACATTCTTATCTCAAGAAGCAATTTCAGTGTTTAAACACTTGTTTTCTAACTATAGGGTAGGATGCCACTGGAGTTGGTTAGCTGAGAGATCAACCATAGCAGCTTTGTTAAATGTCAGACAGACATTGACTAAAACAGGAATATAATATTTAAGTTCATCACAGATATACAACACAACCTCCAAAATCAATATGTGTAAATAGATAGTTTTTAAAAACAGAGAATAACTTAAAAAAATGTTTTCATACCTATAATTTAATGCTCCATGTATTTGGACCCAGGTTTATTTGGTACTAGAGGCATTTGTAATGTTTCAAACAGCCAAATTCAGCCACATTTGAAAATACACATACAAATACTTAAATAATGAAATGTTTTATTTAACTAGGCAAGTCAGTTAAGATCAATAACGGCCTACCCCTGCCTAACCCTAATGACGCTCTACCAATTGTGCGCCACCCTATATTACTTCCAATCATGGCCGGTTGTGATACAGCCCGGAATCGAACCAGGGTCTGTAGTGACACCTCTACCACTGAGGTGCAGTGCCTTGGACTGCTGTGCCATTCGCGAGCCCCATAAGGATGTATTTGTTCCCAGATCTGCAGCTGAGACAGACCGATGAAGAGACCACTGTCTCTTCTGATAAGATATGAAGTATCACTTACCTCCGGAGAGAAAGACAAGTGGACGTTGAGTTGAGAGGTGAGAGTGATGGGTCTTTCCTGTGATGGTCAGAGCCTATTGAAGCTGGGAGAGGTGACCTTTTAAATACTGTTCTTGACCAGACCCGTGACAATGGAGCCTCAGACTTCCTCCAACTGCTCTGATCTTAACAATTGTAACACTTTAAATAATTATCAGCTGCTTTGAATATGTTCTGATATTAAACCCAGGTGGAGAGAGAGATGATGGTGCAGGTGGAGAGAGACATGCTGGGGCAGGTGGAGGAACAGGTAGAGAGAGACATGATGATGCAGATGGAGGCCCAGATGAAGAGAGACATGATGTGGCAGGTGGAGGCCCAGGTGGAGAGAGAGATGATGGTGCAAGTGGTGGCCCAGGTGGAGAGAGACATGATGGTGCACTCTAATAAAGAATATGCTGTATGTTGTCAAGGTCTTCTACAGTTATCATCAACTGAACTCACAAAAAAAGTCAATAAAAGCATGTAACAATTTGTCTTGGGCCTGGAGTCTTGGTCAACATCATCATCAGGCCATGGTAGGTAGGCTGCTGCTGCGATGATAACGATGATGATGATGATGATGACAGTCCCCCTCAGGAGGAACTAAAGGTGGAGGAGGAGGGATGTTAGTTTGGTCAGGTTTAAGTAGCGGTGGCTGTGGTGTTTAACAAAAGTGAGGACAGGTATGGAGGATGATTGGCAGTTAGTAGCAGCTGGCGCTTGTTGAGTTGATGGAAAAGCTACTTTCAAGGCGACTAGTTGAAAGAGTTGCATTCAGGTCTGGTCCCCTCTCCTGAATTTAAGTAAACATTTAACTCCATTAAACACATTAAGATGCAATATTTTCAAATGACTGTAATTCTAAAAGTACGTTTAAAAAAATTAAAGTTATCTTTCTGGTGTCTAGGTATAGATTCGGACCAAAACAATGGAAACGCAGACATGACACTGTAAAAACATGTTTATTTGGTGGTTAAGTAGGAACGTTTGTGAACCACTATATTACACAGCGTCTCCTACTGAGTTAAAACAACAGGGACACCACTGTTTTACCTCAGCAGGAGCCCCACTACTGTAGGAGGAAACACAGGAAATTCCTGTGTTCAGTCTGATAGAAACAGACCAGACTTTCAGAACACTAGTGAAAGCAAGGTTTGTATGTAAGAAGATTAGAGACCCCTTGATGGGCTCCAAACATGTCAACAGATACCTATAGCTACTGACTGGACATCTCTCTAAAATAACCTAACATGTCTTCGTCTGGAAAACTACATTTTACATTTCATGTATTACCTTATTTGGGTATTCAATATCCACAAATGTTACTGGACATGCTGAATTAGGTACAAGCATATCCACAATATGCAAGTGTGAACTCTGAGTTGATTGACACTGTGTGCCAATGTATGTGTGTGAGTGTGAGTGTGTGTGTACAGTATGTGACAAGAACAGAGGGTTCAGGTTCAACATTTCAAACTTACATAAACACATGTTCGTGCCAGCCACAGGCATTTATTTTCAGACACCTCTCTGTCCTGTACATCTCAACTGTGAAATCAGTATCTAACCAAATAGGTCCCAAGCCTTCTGCTAACCTAGATATGAGAGGAGCAGTGGTAAATGGTCTCTAGCAGAGCATACCAGGTGTACTGAACTATCACTGTGGTTTTACAAAGAAGGCTGATAGAGCCAGGTGAAGGTGATATTCAGAACAAAGACTCTCTTGAACATTATCATTAAAAGTATATCTGTCGTCCCATTATATAACATCAATCAACATACTTTGGTCTTTCATTTAGTAGTCAGTACTACTGTTAAATTGCAATTCAGTTTGTCTGTCATTGAGTTTGTCTGGACAAAATCTTTAACATCCTGTTTGCCTGAAATGTTAAATATATAAAATGTGTTTCCTAAGATATACAAACGTTTAGTGTTTAAAGCAGAACTTTTTATGTTTTGCAAAAAATACATGTCGGCATGTTGAATAAAAAACATGAGCTGGCGCACACAAAGAGAAAAGGATTTTATGTGGATGTTCTGACAAACCTAAGGACATTGTGCAATAAAGTGCAGAAATAAAGGTTACGTGGAACATTTTTATGAATGTTGATTTGTGTTCTGTTCACATTTAATAACTCTACCGGACATTGTGATATTGATCCTTCACATACTGTCCAGCTGAACTTGTTACACGTTTCACTCTAGAGTCAAAAACACAAAGCTCCTCCCCAGATGTCACAGCTGATTGGCATAATATCCATGAGACCAATGAGATGAGAGTTGATACCAACACAGAGCCTGTATGTGGGGAGTAGAAGGTGGTTTCCCCCCTCTGTCATCCATCTGGGGGTCTACACAGAAAAAATCCACACCCGATGGTTGTATTGGAATAATCCCAGACATTTCCAACAGCACATCTTTGCAGCGGTTTCTGTCTTTCCTACTAACCCACCAAAAACACATATTTAAGCTACATTTTTGGAAGAAAAGACAAGTGTCATCTAGGTGGGTCGCAAACACTCATCTGCGCCATTTCAAAAATAAATAAAAATCGGGTGATGCCCAGCAACATCTGTGACCCTCCAGGGAGGTCAACGCACTGCGGCCAATATGCTGTAATTTTGTCTGCTTTGTAGTCACTTTTGTCTGCAACTTCTCTTTTCTACCATTGAATCAGATCCACATTAGCTGACATCTGCATAGTTGTTGTTTTGGTGGTGTCGAATGTGTAACTGCGTTAGAGCTGTCAAATCCACAATCTGCTCCTGGCATTATACCTAAAGCGGCATTGCTTTTGGCGACACAGAGTCGTATTAAGAGAAATCACATTAAGAAATCACATTGTTTACATGTTCAAACACAAATGTGAGGTGTTATCTACAGCTCAATTAGGCTGATAGAAATCCTCATCATTTAGTTGAATTATTTTTAATTTGACTGTAATTGTTTCTATATAGCCTACACTTTCTTGTTCTGAACTTCTAACCTGAGTGGAATGGGTGTGGCTTTGTGACAATGATCAAGAGCAGCTGCTCACCGATTTGACAGCTCTAACGTAGTTACACCTCCAACACACCACACCGCCAAACATCTTATATGTTGGTGTCGGCTATCGCTGGATGAAATCCCCTAGAGTCCATTGAAGCACCGGTGCGTCAATCTAAATAACAAACCAAAAAATCCCCATCAAAATCTGTCAGTTTAAGCTACATATATCTGTTTCTTTTGCATGGGCTGCATCCCAATCCACCGCATCTGAAAATGTCGCCCTTCCGCATCTGGGGTGATAGGTGGCAGAGCCAGAGCAGTGTTCGTCAGACCATAAGACGGTCTTCTCACAAAAACGTCTGTAGTGTTTGGCCTACAAACTAATACGAAAGGGAGACTCAAAAACACGATGGTGTTCTCCGTTTTGCTCTACGACCCCCATAAGCCCCACGGGACTCCTATGACATCAGTAACGCTGATGTGCCAACTTCTGTCTGTAGCTTCTTAACCGTTTAGACTACTCTATCATGCAGGTGAATAAGGGAGTTTACTTGACCTTCTGAATTTCATACATGATACTCTACATCTTGTGTCACACTCAATGTGGTCCCCACATCTCACTTGAATTCTTGGTGGAACAACCACCCATCTACATCCCCCTTCTTTTAACTTGCAACACTAACAATGTTCAATGTTACACAGCCTATTGTGACCCCATTGTCTTATGGTTTTAGGCCTAAGAATTCCAAAAGTGATCATCTTTGGGATTGGGCTTGCTTACCCTTCCAGACCGAGTCAGTGTTAGGGCAGGATCGCCAGCTAGAAGAGCTGACCCTGGTGAAACCTTTTTAGAAACAGCTCCAGTGCCAGGGGCAGTAGGGACAGGCTCTAATGGACTGAGCTGCCTTGCACTGTGGTCTTAGTACACTTCTCCCCTCATTCTTTGTTGTGTCAGAGCCTCCTTCACTACAGGGCGAAGCATCTCTGTGGTTGTGAGAAGCATTTTCCAAGTCCTCCTGGAAAACAGTCTCTTCTCGGGGAAGGATGCGCACAAACAGCAATGCAGCTTGGATATCGGACTGGTCTCTGTGACACTTTTCCAATAAGTGTTTTGCTGAGCGTACAGCGCTCTCCACCAACCCACCAACCCGCTCTCCACCAACCCACCAACCTCTCCACCAACCCACCAACCTCTCCACCAACCCACCAATCTCTCCACCAACCCACCAACCTCTCCACCAACACACCAACCCGCTCTCCACCAACCCACCAACCTCTCCACCAACCCACCAACCCGCTCTCCACCAACTCACCAACCTCTCCACCAACCCACGAACATCTCCACCAACCCACCAACCTCTCCACCAACCCACCAACCTGCTCTCCACCAACCCACCAACCTCTCCACCAACCCACCAACCTCTCCACCAACCCACCAACCCGCTCTCCACCAACCCACCAACCCGCTCTCCACCAACCCACCAACCTCTCCACCAACCCACCAACCTCTCCACCAACCCACCAACCCGCTCTCCACCAACCCACCAACCTCTCCACCAACACACCAACCCGCTCTCCACCAACCCACCAACCTCTCCACCAACCCACCAACCTCTCCACCAACCCACCAACCCGCTCTCCACCAACCCACCAACCTCTCCACCAACCCACCAACCTCTCCACCAACCCACCAACCCGCTCTCCACCAACCCACCAACCCGCTCTCCACCAACCCACCAACCTCTCCAACAACCCACCAACCTCTCCACCAACCCACCAACCCGCTCTCCACCAACCCACCAACCCGCTCTCCACCAACCCACCAACCTCTCCACCAACCCACCAACCTCTCCACCAACCCACCAACCTCTCCACCAACCTGCTCTCCACCAACCCACCAACCCGCTCTCCACCAACCCACCAACCCGCTCTCCACCAACCCACCAACCTCTCCACCAACCCGTTACGCAGGCCTGGGCAATTCCAGTCCTCGGGGGCCTGATTGGTGTCACACTTCCCCATCCCTAGCAAACAGACCTGATTTAAACAAATTTCATTTTTAACTGTATCACGTTTAATGTCCCTGTACCACATTTAAGATCCCTGTAGAGACTGGCCTGGACAAATCCCTGTAGAGACTGGCCTGGACAGATCCCTGTAGAGACTGGCCTGGACAAAGTCCTGTAGAGACTTGACTGGACAGATCCCTGTAGAGACTGGCCTGGACAAATCCCTGTAGAGACTGGCCTGGACAGATCCCTGTAGAGACGCCTTGGACAGACCTCTGTAGAGACTAGCCTGGACAGATCCCTGTAGAGAATGGCCTTGGACAGATCCCTGTAGAGAATGGCCTTGGACACATCCTTGTAGAGACTGGCCTGGACAGATCCTATATACATCATACCTGCTGTATACCCCCCATCATACCTACTGTATACCCTCCATCATACCTACTGTATACCCTCCATCATACCTACTGTATAACCTCCATCATACCTGATGTATACCAACCATCATACCTACTGTATAACCTCCATCATACCTGATGTATACCCTCCATCATACCTACTATATACCCTCCATCATACCTACTGTATACCCTCAATCATACCTACTGTATACCCTCCATCATACCTGATGTATCCCTCCATCAAACCTACTGTATACCCTCCATCATACCTACTGTATACCCTCCATCATACCTACTGTATACCCTATATCATACCTACTGTATACCCTCCATCATACCTACTGTATACTCTCCATCATACCTACTGTATACCCTCCATCATACCTACTGTATACCCTCCATCATACCTACTGTATACCCTCCATCATACCTACTGTATACCCTATATCATACCTACTGTATACCCTCCATCATACCTACTGTATACTCTCCATCATACCTACTGTATACCCTCCATCATACCTACTGTATACCCTCCATCATACCTACTGTATACCCTATATCATACCTACTGTATACCCTCCATCATACCTACTGTATACCCTATATCATACCTACTGTATACCCTCCATCATACCTACTGTATACCCTATATCATACCTACTGTATACCCTCCATCATACCTACTGTATACTCTCCATCATACCTACTGTATACCCTCCATCATACCTACTGTATACCCTCCATCATACCTACTGTATACCCTCCATCATACCTACTGTATACCCTATATCATACCTACTGTATACCCTCCATCATACCTACTGTATACTATCCATCATACCTACTGTATACCCTCCATCATACCTACGGTATACCCTCCATCATACCTACTCTACACCCTCCATCATACCTACTGTATACCCTCCATCATACCTACTGTATACCCTCCATCATACCTGCTGTATACCCTCCATCATACCTATTGTATACCCTCCATCATACCTACTGTATACCCTATATCATACCTACTGTATACCCTCCATCATACCTACAGTATACCCTATACCCTCCATCATACCTACTGTATACCCTCCATCATACCTACTGTATACCCTCCATTATACCTACTCTACACCCTCCATCATACCTACTGTATACCCTCCATCATACCTACTGTATACCCTCCATCATACCTGCTGTATACCCTCCATCATACCTATTGTATACCCTCCATCATACCTACTGTATACCCTATATCATACCTACTGTATACCCTCCATCATACCTACTGTATACCCTATACCCTCCATCATACCTACTGTATACCCTACATCATACCTACTGTATACCCTCCATCATACCTTATGTACCCTCCATCATACCTACTGTATACCCTCCATTATACCTACTGTATACCCTCCATCATACCTTATGTACCCTCCATCATACCTGCTGTATACCCTCCATCATACCTTATGTACCCTCCATCATACCTACTGTATACCCTCCATCATACCTGATGTACCATCCAGCATTCCTACTGTATACCCTCCATCATACCTACTGTATACCCTCCATCATACCTGATGTATACCCTCCATCATACCTACTGTATGTCCTCCATCATACCTAGTGTATAACCTCAATCATACCTACTGTATACCCTCCATCAAACCTACTGTATACCCTCCATCATACCTACTGTATACCCTCCATCATACCTACTGTATACCCTATATCATACCTACTGTATACCCTCCATCATACCTACTGTATACTCTCCATCATACCTACTGTATACCCTCCATCATACCTACTGTATACCCTCCATCATACCTACTGTATACCCTCCATCATACCTACTGTATACCCTATATCATACCTACTGTATACCCTCCATCATACCTACTGTATACTCTCCATCATACCTACTGTATACCCTCCATCATACCTACTGTATACCCTCCATCATACCTACTGTATACCCTATATCATACCTACTGTATACCCTCCATCATACCTACTGTATACCCTATATCATACCTACTGTATACCCTCCATCATACCTACTGTATACCCTATATCATACCTACTGTATACCCTCCATCATACCTACTGTATACTCTCCATCATACCTACTGTATACCCTCCATCATACCTACTGTATACCCTCCATCATACCTACTGTATACCCTCCATCATACCTACTGTATACCCTATATCATACCTACTGTATACCCTCCATCATACCTACTGTATACTATCCATCATACCTACTGTATACCCTCCATCATACCTACTCTACACCCTCCATCATACCTACTGTATACCCTCCATCATACCTACTGTATACCCTCCATCATACCTGCTGTATACCCTCCATCATACCTATTGTATACCCTCCATCATACCTACTGTATACCCTATATCATACCTACTGTATACCCTCCATCATACCTACTGTATACCCTATACCCTCCATCATACCTACTGTATACCCTCCATCATACCTACTGTATACCCTCCATCATACCTACTCTACACCCTCCATCATACCTACTGTATACCCTCCATCATACCTACTGTATACCCTCCATCATACCTGCTGTATACCCTCCATCATACCTATTGTATACCCTCCATCATACCTACTGTATACCCTATATCATACCTACTGTATACCCTCCATCATACCTACTGTATACCCTATACCCTCCATCATACCTACTGTATACCCTACATCATACCTACTGTACCCTCCATCATACCTTATGTACCCTCCATCATACCTACTGTATACCCTCCATTATACCTACTGTATACCCTCCATCATACCTTATTGGTACCCTCCATCATACCTACTGTATACCCTCATCATACCTTATGTACCCTCCATCATACCTACTGTATACCCTCCATCATACCTTATGTACCCTCCAGCATTCCTACTGTATGCCCTCCATCATACCTACTGTATACCTCCATCATACCTGATGTATACCCTCCATCATACCTACTGTATGTCCTCCATCATACCTAGTGTATAACCTCCATCATACCTACTGTATACCCTCCATCACACCTACTGTATACCCTCCATCATACTTACTGTATACCCTCCATCATACCTACAGTATACCCTCCATCATACCTGATGATACCTCCATCATACCTACTGTATATCCTCCATCATACCTACTGTATACCCTCCATCATACCTACTGTATACCCTCCATCATACCTACTGTATACCCTCCATCATACCTACTGTATACCCTCCATCATACCTACTGTATACCCTCCATCATACCTACTGTATACCCTCCATCATACCTACTGTATACCCTCCATCATACCTACTGTATACCCTCCATCATACCTACTGTATACCCTCCATCATACCTACTGTATACCCTCCATCATACCTACTGTATACCCTCCATCATACCTACTGTATACCCTCCATCATACCTACTGTATACCCTCCATCATACCTACTGTATACCCTCCATCATACCTACTGTATACCCTCCATCATACCTACTGTATACCCTCCATCATACCTACTGTATACCCTCCATCATACCTACTGTATACCCTCCATCATACCTACTGTATACCCTCCATCATACCTACTGTATACCCTCCATCATACCTACTGTATACCCTCCATCATACCTACTGTATACCCTCCATCATACCTACTGTATACCCTCCATCATACCTACTGTATACCCTCCATCATACCTACTGTATACCCTCCATCATACCTACTGTATACCCTCCATCATACCTACTGTATACCCTCCATCATACCTACTGTATACCCTCCATCATACCTACTGTATACCCTCCATCATACCTACTGTATACCCTCCATCATACCTACTGTATACCCTCCATCATACCTACTGTATACCCTCCATCATACCTACTGTATACCCTCCATCATACCTACTGTATACCCTCCATCATACCTACTGTATACCCTCCATCATACCTACTGTATACCCTCCATCATACCTACTGTATACCCTCCATCATACCTACTGTATACCCTCCATCATACCTACTGTATACCCTCCATCATACCTACTGTATACCCTCCATCATACCTACTGTATACCCTCCATCATACCTACTGTATACCCTCCATCATACCTACTGTATACCCTCCATCATACCTACTGTATACCCTCCATCATACCTACTGTATACCCTCCATCATACCTACTGTATACCCTCCATCATACCTACTGTATACCCTCCATCATACCTACTGTATACCCTCCATCATACCTACTGTATACCCTCCATCATACCTACTGTATACCCTCCATCATACCTACTGTATACCCTCCATCATACCTACTGTATACCCTCCATCATACCTACTGTATACCCTCCATCATACCTACTGTATACCCTCCATCATACCTACTGTATACCCTCCATCATACCTACTGTATACCCTCCATCATACCTACTGTATACCCTCCATCATACCTACTGTATACCCTCCATCATACCTACTGTATACCCTCCATCATACCTACTGTATACCCTCCATCATACCTACTGTATACCCTCCATCATACCTACTGTATACCCTCCATCATACCTACTGTATACCCTCCATCATACCTACTGTATACCCTCCATCATACCTACTGTATACCCTCCATCATACCTACTGTATACCCTCCATCATACCTACTGTATACCCTCCATCATACCTACTGTATACCCTCCATCATACCTACTGTATACCCTCCATCATACCTACTGTATACCCTCCATCATACCTACTGTATACCCTCCATCATACCTACTGTATACCCTCCATCATACCTACTGTATACCCTCCATCATACCTACTGTATACCCTCCATCATACCTACTGTATACCCTCCATCATACCTACTGTATACCCTCCATCATACCTACTGTATACCCTCCATCATACCTACTGTATACCCTCCATCATACCTACTGTATACCCTCCATCATACCTACTGTATACCCTCCATCATACCTACTGTATACCCTCCATCATACCTACTGTATACCCTCCATCATACCTACTGTATACCCTCCATCATACCTACTGTATACCCTCCATCATACCTACTGTATACCCTCCATCATACCTACTGTATACCCTCCATCATACCTACTGTATACCCTCCATCATACCTACTGTATACCCTCCATCATACCTACTGTATACCCTCCATCATACCTACTGTATACCCTCCATCATACCTACTGTATACCCTCCATCATACCTACTGTATACCCTCCATCATACCTACTGTATACCCTCCATCATACCTACTGTATACCCTCCATCATACCTACTGTATACCCTCCATCATACCTACTGTATACCCTCCATCATACCTACTGTATACCCTCCATCATACCTACTGTATACCCTCCATCATACCTACTGTATACCCTCCATCATACCTACTGTATACCCTCCATCATACCTACTGTATACCCTCCATCATACCTACTGTATACCCTCCATCATACCTACTGTATACCCTCCATCATACCTACTGTATACCCTCCATCATACCTACTGTATACCCTCCATCATACCTACTGTATACCCTCCATCATACCTACTGTATACCCTCCATCATACCTACTGTATACCCTCCATCATACCTACTGTATACCCTCCATCATACCTACTGTATACCCTCCATCATACCTACTGTATACCCTCCATCATACCTACTGTATACCCTCCATCATACCTACTGTATACCCTCCATCATACCTACTGTATACCCTCCATCATACCTACTGTATACCCTCCATCATACCTACTGTATACCCTCCATCATACCTACTGTATACCCTCCATCATACCTACTGTATACCCTCCATCATACCTACTGTATACCCTCCATCATACCTACTGTATACCCTCCATCATACCTACTGTATACCCTCCATCATACCTACTGTATACCCTCCATCATACCTACTGTATACCCTCCATCATACCTACTGTATACCCTCCATCATACCTACTGTATACCCTCCATCATACCTACTGTATACCCTCCATCATACCTACTGTATACCCTCCATCATACCTACTGTATACCCTCCATCATACCTACTGTATACCCTCCATCATACCTACTGTATACCCTCCATCATACCTACTGTATACCCTCCATCATACCTACTGTATACCCTCCATCATACCTACTGTATACCCTCCATCATACCTACTGTATACCCTCCATCATACCTACTGTATACCCTCCATCATACCTACTGTATACCCTCCATCATACCTACTGTATACCCTCCATCATACCTACTGTATACCCTCCATCATACCTACTGTATACCCTCCATCATACCTACTGTATACCCTCCATCATACCTACTGTATACCCTCCATCATACCTACTGTATACCCTCCATCATACCTACTGTATACCCTCCATCATACCTACTGTATACCCTCCATCATACCTACTGTATACCCTCCATCATACCTACTGTATACCCTCCATCATACCTACTGTATACCCTCCATCATACCTACTGTATACCCTCCATCATACCTACTGTATACCCTCCATCATACCTACTGTATACCCTCCATCATACCTACTGTATACCCTCCATCATACCTACTGTATACCCTCCATCATACCTACTGTATACCCTCCATCATACCTACTGTATACCCTCCATCATACCTACTGTATACCCTCCATCATACCTACTGTATACCCTCCATCATACCTACTGTATACCCTCCATCATACCTACTGTATACCCTCCATCATACCTACTGTATACCCTCCATCATACCTACTGTATACCCTCCATCATACCTACTGTATACCCTCCATCATACCTACTGTATACCCTCCATCATACCTACTGTATACCCTCCATCATACCTACTGTATACCCTCCATCATACCTACTGTATACCCTCCATCATACCTACTGTATACCCTCCATCATACCTACTGTATACCCTCCATCATACCTACTGTATACCCTCCATCATACCTACTGTATACCCTCCATCATACCTACTGTATACCCTCCATCATACCTACTGTATACCCTCCATCATACCTACTGTATACCCTCCATCATACCTACTGTATACCCTCCATCATACCTACTGTATACCCTCCATCATACCTACTGTATACCCTCCATCATACCTACTGTATACCCTCCATCATACCTACTGTATACCCTCCATCATACCTACTGTATACCCTCCATCATA
This sequence comes from Oncorhynchus kisutch, assembly GCF_002021735.2. Lineage (NCBI taxonomy): Eukaryota > Metazoa > Chordata > Actinopteri > Salmoniformes > Salmonidae > Oncorhynchus > Oncorhynchus kisutch. The sequence goes on from NC_034203.2 coordinate 37,948,667, forward strand.
CCTACTGTATACCCTCCATCATACCTACTGTATACCCTCCATCATACCTACTGTATACCCTCCATCATACCTACTGTATACCCTCCATCATACCTACTGTATACCCTCCATCATACCTACTGTATACCCTCCATCATACCTACTGTATACCCTCCATCATACCTACTGTATACCCTCCATCATACCTACTGTATACCCTCCATCATACCTACTGTATACCCTCCATCATACCTACTGTATACCCTCCATCATACCTACTGTATACCCTCCATCATACCTACTGTATACCCTCCATCATACCTACTGTATACCCTCCATCATACCTACTGTATACCCTCCATCATACCTACTGTATACCCTCCATCATACCTACTGTATACCCTCCATCATACCTACTGTATACCCTCCATCATACCTACTGTATACCCTCCATCATACCTACTGTATACCCTCCATCATACCTACTGTATACCCTCCATCATACCTACTGTATACCCTCCATCATACCTACTGTATACCCTCCATCATACCTACTGTATACCCTCCATCATACCTACTGTATACCCTCCATCATACCTACTGTATACCCTCCATCATACCTACTGTATACCCTCCATCATACCTACTGTATACCCTCCATCATACCTACTGTATACCCTCCATCATACCTACTGTATACCCTCCATCATACCTACTGTATACCCTCCATCATACCTACTGTATACCCTCCATCATACCTACTGTATACCCTCCATCATACCTACTGTATACCCTCCATCATACCTACTGTATACCCTCCATCATACCTACTGTATACCCTCCATCATACCTACTGTATACCCTCCATCATACCTACTGTATACCCTCCATCATACCTACTGTATACCCTCCATCATACCTACTGTATACCCTCCATCATACCTACTGTATACCCTCCATCATACCTACTGTATACCCTCCATCATACCTACTGTATACCCTCCATCATACCTACTGTATACCCTCCATCATACCTACTGTATACCCTCCATCATACCTACTGTATACCCTCCATCATACCTACTGTATACCCTCCATCATACCTACTGTATACCCTCCATCATACCTACTGTATACCCTCCATCATACCTACTGTATACCCTCCATCATACCTACTGTATACCCTCCATCATACCTACTGTATACCCTCCATCATACCTACTGTATACCCTCCATCATACCTACTGTATACCCTCCATCATACCTACTGTATACCCTCCATCATACCTACTGTATACCCTCCATCATACCTACTGTATACCCTCCATCATACCTACTGTATACCCTCCATCATACCTACTGTATACCCTCCATCATACCTACTGTATACCCTCCATCATACCTACTGTATACCCTCCATCATACCTACTGTATACCCTCCATCATACCTACTGTATACCCTCCATCATACCTACTGTATACCCTCCATCATACCTACTGTATACCCTCCATCATACCTACTGTATACCCTCCATCATACCTACTGTATACCCTCCATCATACCTACTGTATACCCTCCATCATACCTACTGTATACCCTCCATCATACCTACTGTATACCCTCCATCATACCTACTGTATACCCTCCATCATACCTACTGTATACCCTCCATCATACCTACTGTATACCCTCCATCATACCTACTGTATACCCTCCATCATACCTACTGTATACCCTCCATCATACCTACTGTATACCCTCCATCATACCTACTGTATACCCTCCATCATACCTACTGTATACCCTCCATCATACCTACTGTATACCCTCCATCATACCTACTGTATACCCTCCATCATACCTACTGTATACCCTCCATCATACCTACTGTATACCCTCCATCATACCTACTGTATACCCTCCATCATACCTACTGTATACCCTCCATCATACCTACTGTATACCCTCCATCATACCTACTGTATACCCTCCATCATACCTACTGTATACCCTCCATCATACCTACTGTATACCCTCCATCATACCTACTGTATACCCTCCATCATACCTACTGTATACCCTCCATCATACCTACTGTATACCCTCCATCATACCTACTGTATACCCTCCATCATACCTACTGTATACCCTCCATCATACCTACTGTATACCCTCCATCATACCTACTGTATACCCTCCATCATACCTACTGTATACCCTCCATCATACCTACTGTATACCCTCCATCATACCTACTGTATACCCTCCATCATACCTACTGTATACCCTCCATCATACCTACTGTATACCCTCCATCATACCTACTGTATACCCTCCATCATACCTACTGTATACCCTCCATCATACCTACTGTATACCCTCCATCATACCTACTGTATACCCTCCATCATACCTACTGTATACCCTCCATCATACCTACTGTATACCCTCCATCATACCTACTGTATACCCTCCATCATACCTACTGTATACCCTCCATCATACCTACTGTATACCCTCCATCATACCTACTGTATACCCTCCATCATACCTACTGTATACCCTCCATCATACCTACTGTATACCCTCCATCATACCTACTGTATACCCTCCATCATACCTACTGTATACCCTCCATCATACCTACTGTATACCCTCCATCATACCTACTGTATACCCTCCATCATACCTACTGTATACCCTCCATCATACCTACTGTATACCCTCCATCATACCTACTGTATACCCTCCATCATACCTACTGTATACCCTCCATCATACCTACTGTATACCCTCCATCATACCTACTGTATACCCTCCATCATACCTACTGTATACCCTCCATCATACCTACTGTATACCCTCCATCATACCTACTGTATACCCTCCATCATACCTACTGTATACCCTCCATCATACCTACTGTATACCCTCCATCATACCTACTGTATACCCTCCATCATACCTACTGTATACCCTCCATCATACCTACTGTATACCCTCCATCATACCTACTGTATACCCTCCATCATACCTACTGTATACCCTCCATCATACCTACTGTATACCCTCCATCATACCTACTGTATACCCTCCATCATACCTACTGTATACCCTCCATCATACCTACTGTATACCCTCCATCATACCTACTGTATACCCTCCATCATACCTACTGTATACCCTCCATCATACCTACTGTATACCCTCCATCATACCTACTGTATACCCTCCATCATACCTACTGTATACCCTCCATCATACCTACTGTATACCCTCCATCATACCTACTGTATACCCTCCATCATACCTACTGTATACCCTCCATCATACCTACTGTATACCCTCCATCATACCTACTGTATACCCTCCATCATACCTACTGTATACCCTCCATCATACCTACTGTATACCCTCCATCATACCTACTGTATACCCTCCATCATACCTACTGTATACCCTCCATCATACCTACTGTATACCCTCCATCATACCTACTGTATACCCTCCATCATACCTACTGTATACCCTCCATCATACCTACTGTATACCCTCCATCATACCTACTGTATACCCTCCATCATACCTACTGTATACCCTCCATCATACCTACTGTATACCCTCCATCATACCTACTGTATACCCTCCATCATACCTACTGTATACCCTCCATCATACCTACTGTATACCCTCCATCATACCTACTGTATACCCTCCATCATACCTACTGTATACCCTCCATCATACCTACTGTATACCCTCCATCATACCTACTGTATACCCTCCATCATACCTACTGTATACCCTCCATCATACCTACTGTATACCCTCCATCATACCTACTGTATACCCTCCATCATACCTACTGTATACCCTCCATCATACCTACTGTATACCCTCCATCATACCTACTGTATACCCTCCATCATACCTACTGTATACCCTCCATCATACCTACTGTATACCCTCCATCATACCTACTGTATACCCTCCATCATACCTACTGTATACCCTCCATCATACCTACTGTATACCCTCCATCATACCTACTGTATACCCTCCATCATACCTACTGTATACCCTCCATCATACCTACTGTATACCCTCCATCATACCTACTGTATACCCTCCATCATACCTACTGTATACCCTCCATCATACCTACTGTATACCCTCCATCATACCTACTGTATACCCTCCATCATACCTACTGTATACCCTCCATCATACCTACTGTATACCCTCCATCATACCTACTGTATACCCTCCATCATACCTACTGTATACCCTCCATCATACCTACTGTATACCCTCCATCATACCTACTGTATACCCTCCATCATACCTACTGTATACCCTCCATCATACCTACTGTATACCCTCCATCATACCTACTGTATACCCTCCATCATACCTACTGTATACCCTCCATCATACCTACTGTATACCCTCCATCATACCTACTGTATACCCTCCATCATACCTACTGTATACCCTCCATCATACCTACTGTATACCCTCCATCATACCTACTGTATACCCTCCATCATACCTACTGTATACCCTCCATCATACCTACTGTATACCCTCCATCATACCTACTGTATACCCTCCATCATACCTACTGTATACCCTCCATCATACCTACTGTATACCCTCCATCATACCTACTGTATACCCTCCATCATACCTACTGTATACCCTCCATCATACCTACTGTATACCCTCCATCATACCTACTGTATACCCTCCATCATACCTACTGTATACCCTCCATCATACCTACTGTATACCCTCCATCATACCTACTGTATACCCTCCATCATACCTACTGTATACCCTCCATCATACCTACTGTATACCCTCCATCATACCTACTGTATACCCTCCATCATACCTACTGTATACCCTCCATCATACCTACTGTATACCCTCCATCATACCTACTGTATACCCTCCATCATACCTACTGTATACCCTCCATCATACCTACTGTATACCCTCCATCATACCTACTGTATACCCTCCATCATACCTACTGTATACCCTCCATCATACCTACTGTATACCCTCCATCATACCTACTGTATACCCTCCATCATACCTACTGTATACCCTCCATCATACCTACTGTATACCCTCCATCATACCTACTGTATACCCTCCATCATACCTACTGTATACCCTCCATCATACCTACTGTATACCCTCCATCATACCTACTGTATACCCTCCATCATACCTACTGTATACCCTCCATCATACCTACTGTATACCCTCCATCATACCTACTGTATACCCTCCATCATACCTACTGTATACCCTCCATCATACCTACTGTATACCCTCCATCATACCTACTGTATACCCTCCATCATACCTACTGTATACCCTCCATCATACCTACTGTATACCCTCCATCATACCTACTGTATACCCTCCATCATACCTACTGTATACCCTCCATCATACCTACTGTATACCCTCCATCATACCTACTGTATACCCTCCATCATACCTACTGTATACCCTCCATCATACCTACTGTATACCCTCCATCATACCTACTGTATACCCTCCATCATACCTACTGTATACCCTCCATCATACCTACTGTATACCCTCCATCATACCTACTGTATACCCTCCATCATACCTACTGTATACCCTCCATCATACCTACTGTATACCCTCCATCATACCTACTGTATACCCTCCATCATACCTACTGTATACCCTCCATCATACCTACTGTATACCCTCCATCATACCTACTGTATACCCTCCATCATACCTACTGTATACCCTCCATCATACCTACTGTATACCCTCCATCATACCTACTGTATACCCTCCATCATACCTACTGTATACCCTCCATCATACCTACTGTATACCCTCCATCATACCTACTGTATACCCTCCATCATACCTACTGTATACCCTCCATCATACCTACTGTATACCCTCCATCATACCTACTGTATACCCTCCATCATACCTACTGTATACCCTCCATCATACCTACTGTATACCCTCCATCATACCTACTGTATACCCTCCATCATACCTACTGTATACCCTCCATCATACCTACTGTATACCCTCCATCATACCTACTGTATACCCTCCATCATACCTACTGTATACCCTCCATCATACCTACTGTATACCCTCCATCATACCTACTGTATACCCTCCATCATACCTACTGTATACCCTCCATCATACCTACTGTATACCCTCCATCATACCTACTGTATACCCTCCATCATACCTACTGTATACCCTCCATCATACCTACTGTATACCCTCCATCATACCTACTGTATACCCTCCATCATACCTACTGTATACCCTCCATCATACCTACTGTATACCCTCCATCATACCTACTGTATACCCTCCATCATACCTACTGTATACCCTCCATCATACCTACTGTATACCCTCCATCATACCTACTGTATACCCTCCATCATACCTACTGTATACCCTCCATCATACCTACTGTATACCCTCCATCATACCTACTGTATACCCTCCATCATACCTACTGTATACCCTCCATCATACCTACTGTATACCCTCCATCATACCTACTGTATACCCTCCATCATACCTACTGTATACCCTCCATCATACCTACTGTATACCCTCCATCATACCTACTGTATACCCTCCATCATACCTACTGTATACCCTCCATCATACCTACTGTATACCCTCCATCATACCTACTGTATACCCTCCATCATACCTACTGTATACCCTCCATCATACCTACTGTATACCCTCCATCATACCTACTGTATACCCTCCATCATACCTACTGTATACCCTCCATCATACCTACTGTATACCCTCCATCATACCTACTGTATACCCTCCATCATACCTACTGTATACCCTCCATCATACCTACTGTATACCCTCCATCATACCTACTGTATACCCTCCATCATACCTACTGTATACCCTCCATCATACCTACTGTATACCCTCCATCATACCTACTGTATACCCTCCATCATACCTACTGTATACCCTCCATCATACCTACTGTATACCCTCCATCATACCTACTGTATACCCTCCATCATACCTACTGTATACCCTCCATCATACCTACTGTATACCCTCCATCATACCTACTGTATACCCTCCATCATACCTACTGTATACCCTCCATCATACCTACTGTATACCCTCCATCATACCTACTGTATACCCTCCATCATACCTACTGTATACCCTCCATCATACCTACTGTATACCCTCCATCATACCTACTGTATACCCTCCATCATACCTACTGTATACCCTCCATCATACCTACTGTATACCCTCCATCATACCTACTGTATACCCTCCATCATACCTACTGTATACCCTCCATCATACCTACTGTATACCCTCCATCATACCTACTGTATACCCTCCATCATACCTACTGTATACCCTCCATCATACCTACTGTATACCCTCCATCATACCTACTGTATACCCTCCATCATACCTACTGTATACCCTCCATCATACCTACTGTATACCCTCCATCATACCTACTGTATACCCTCCATCATACCTACTGTATACCCTCCATCATACCTACTGTATACCCTCCATCATACCTACTGTATACCCTCCATCATACCTACTGTATACCCTCCATCATACCTACTGTATACCCTCCATCATACCTACTGTATACCCTCCATCATACCTACTGTATACCCTCCATCATACCTACTGTATACCCTCCATCATACCTACTGTATACCCTCCATCATACCTACTGTATACCCTCCATCATACCTACTGTATACCCTCCATCATACCTACTGTATACCCTCCATCATACCTACTGTATACCCTCCATCATACCTACTGTATACCCTCCATCATACCTACTGTATACCCTCCATCATACCTACTGTATACCCTCCATCATACCTACTGTATACCCTCCATCATACCTACTGTATACCCTCCATCATACCTACTGTATACCCTCCATCATACCTACTGTATACCCTCCATCATACCTACTGTATACCCTCCATCATACCTACTGTATACCCTCCATCATACCTACTGTATACCCTCCATCATACCTACTGTATACCCTCCATCATACCTACTGTATACCCTCCATCATACCTACTGTATACCCTCCATCATACCTACTGTATACCCTCCATCATACCTACTGTATACCCTCCATCATACCTACTGTATACCCTCCATCATACCTACTGTATACCCTCCATCATACCTACTGTATACCCTCCATCATACCTACTGTATACCCTCCATCATACCTACTGTATACCCTCCATCATACCTACTGTATACCCTCCATCATACCTACTGTATACCCTCCATCATACCTACTGTATACCCTCCATCATACCTACTGTATACCCTCCATCATACCTACTGTATACCCTCCATCATACCTACTGTATACCCTCCATCATACCTACTGTATACCCTCCATCATACCTACTGTATACCCTCCATCATACCTACTGTATACCCTCCATCATACCTACTGTATACCCTCCATCATACCTACTGTATACCCTCCATCATACCTACTGTATACCCTCCATCATACCTACTGTATACCCTCCATCATACCTACTGTATACCCTCCATCATACCTACTGTATACCCTCCATCATACCTACTGTATACCCTCCATCATACCTACTGTATACCCTCCATCATACCTACTGTATACCCTCCATCATACCTACTGTATACCCTCCATCATACCTACTGTATACCCTCCATCATACCTACTGTATACCCTCCATCATACCTACTGTATACCCTCCATCATACCTACTGTATACCCTCCATCATACCTACTGTATACCCTCCATCATACCTACTGTATACCCTCCATCATACCTACTGTATACCCTCCATCATACCTACTGTATACCCTCCATCATACCTACTGTATACCCTCCATCATACCTACTGTATACCCTCCATCATACCTACTGTATACCCTCCATCATACCTACTGTATACCCTCCATCATACCTACTGTATACCCTCCATCATACCTACTGTATACCCTCCATCATACCTACTGTATACCCTCCATCATACCTACTGTATACCCTCCATCATACCTACTGTATACCCTCCATCATACCTACTGTATACCCTCCATCATACCTACTGTATACCCTCCATCATACCTACTGTATACCCTCCATCATACCTACTGTATACCCTCCATCATACCTACTGTATACCCTCCATCATACCTACTGTATACCCTCCATCATACCTACTGTATACCCTCCATCATACCTACTGTATACCCTCCATCATACCTACTGTATACCCTCCATCATACCTACTGTATACCCTCCATCATACCTACTGTATACCCTCCATCATACCTACTGTATACCCTCCATCATACCTACTGTATACCCTCCATCATACCTACTGTATACCCTCCATCATACCTACTGTATACCCTCCATCATACCTACTGTATACCCTCCATCATACCTACTGTATACCCTCCATCATACCTACTGTATACCCTCCATCATACCTACTGTATACCCTCCATCATACCTACTGTATACCCTCCATCATACCTACTGTATACCCTCCATCATACCTACTGTATACCCTCCATCATACCTACTGTATACCCTCCATCATACCTACTGTATACCCTCCATCATACCTACTGTATACCCTCCATCATACCTACTGTATACCCTCCATCATACCTACTGTATACCCTCCATCATACCTACTGTATACCCTCCATCATACCTACTGTATACCCTCCATCATACCTACTGTATACCCTCCATCATACCTACTGTATACCCTCCATCATACCTACTGTATACCCTCCATCATACCTACTGTATACCCTCCATCATACCTACTGTATACCCTCCATCATACCTACTGTATACCCTCCATCATACCTACTGTATACCCTCCATCATACCTACTGTATACCCTCCATCATACCTACTGTATACCCTCCATCATACCTACTGTATACCCTCCATCATACCTACTGTATACCCTCCATCATACCTACTGTATACCCTCCATCATACCTACTGTATACCCTCCATCATACCTACTGTATACCCTCCATCATACCTACTGTATACCCTCCATCATACCTACTGTATACCCTCCATCATACCTACTGTATACCCTCCATCATACCTACTGTATACCCTCCATCATACCTACTGTATACCCTCCATCATACCTACTGTATACCCTCCATCATACCTACTGTATACCCTCCATCATACCTACTGTATACCCTCCATCATACCTACTGTATACCCTCCATCATACCTACTGTATACCCTCCATCATACCTACTGTATACCCTCCATCATACCTACTGTATACCCTCCATCATACCTACTGTATACCCTCCATCATACCTACTGTATACCCTCCATCATACCTACTGTATACCCTCCATCATACCTACTGTATACCCTCCATCATACCTACTGTATACCCTCCATCATACCTACTGTATACCCTCCATCATACCTACTGTATACCCTCCATCATACCTACTGTATACCCTCCATCATACCTACTGTATACCCTCCATCATACCTACTGTATACCCTCCATCATACCTACTGTATACCCTCCATCATACCTACTGTATACCCTCCATCATACCTACTGTATACCCTCCATCATACCTACTGTATACCCTCCATCATACCTACTGTATACCCTCCATCATACCTACTGTATACCCTCCATCATACCTACTGTATACCCTCCATCATACCTACTGTATACCCTCCATCATACCTACTGTATACCCTCCATCATACCTACTGTATACCCTCCATCATACCTACTGTATACCCTCCATCATACCTACTGTATACCCTCCATCATACCTACTGTATACCCTCCATCATACCTACTGTATACCCTCCATCATACCTACTGTATACCCTCCATCATACCTACTGTATACCCTCCATCATACCTACTGTATACCCTCCATCATACCTACTGTATACCCTCCATCATACCTACTGTATACCCTCCATCATACCTACTGTATACCCTCCATCATACCTACTGTATACCCTCCATCATACCTACTGTATACCCTCCATCATACCTACTGTATACCCTCCATCATACCTACTGTATACCCTCCATCATACCTACTGTATACCCTCCATCATACCTACTGTATACCCTCCATCATACCTACTGTATACCCTCCATCATACCTACTGTATACCCTCCATCATACCTACTGTATACCCTCCATCATACCTACTGTATACCCTCCATCATACCTACTGTATACCCTCCATCATACCTACTGTATACCCTCCATCATACCTACTGTATACCCTCCATCATACCTACTGTATACCCTCCATCATACCTACTGTATACCCTCCATCATACCTACTGTATACCCTCCATCATACCTACTGTATACCCTCCATCATACCTACTGTATACCCTCCATCATACCTACTGTATACCCTCCATCATACCTACTGTATACCCTCCATCATACCTACTGTATACCCTCCATCATACCTACTGTATACCCTCCATCATACCTACTGTATACCCTCCATCATACCTACTGTATACCCTCCATCATACCTACTGTATACCCTCCATCATACCTACTGTATACCCTCCATCATACCTACTGTATACCCTCCATCATACCTACTGTATACCCTCCATCATACCTACTGTATACCCTCCATCATACCTACTGTATACCCTCCATCATACCTACTGTATACCCTCCATCATACCTACTGTATACCCTCCATCATACCTACTGTATACCCTCCATCATACCTACTGTATACCCTCCATCATACCTACTGTATACCCTCCATCATACCTACTGTATACCCTCCATCATACCTACTGTATACCCTCCATCATACCTACTGTATACCCTCCATCATACCTACTGTATACCCTCCATCATACCTACTGTATACCCTCCATCATACCTACTGTATACCCTCCATCATACCTACTGTATACCCTCCATCATACCTACTGTATACCCTCCATCATACCTACTGTATACCCTCCATCATACCTACTGTATACCCTCCATCATACCTACTGTATACCCTCCATCATACCTACTGTATACCCTCCATCATACCTACTGTATACCCTCCATCATACCTACTGTATACCCTCCATCATACCTACTGTATACCCTCCATCATACCTACTGTATACCCTCCATCATACCTACTGTATACCCTCCATCATACCTACTGTATACCCTCCATCATACCTACTGTATACCCTCCATCATACCTACTGTATACCCTCCATCATACCTACTGTATACCCTCCATCATACCTACTGTATACCCTCCATCATACCTACTGTATACCCTCCATCATACCTACTGTATACCCTCCATCATACCTACTGTATACCCTCCATCATACCTACTGTATACCCTCCATCATACCTACTGTATACCCTCCATCATACCTACTGTATACCCTCCATCATACCTACTGTATACCCTCCATCATACCTACTGTATACCCTCCATCATACCTACTGTATACCCTCCATCATACCTACTGTATACCCTCCATCATACCTACTGTATACCCTCCATCATACCTACTGTATACCCTCCATCATACCTACTGTATACCCTCCATCATACCTACTGTATACCCTCCATCATACCTACTGTATACCCTCCATCATACCTACTGTATACCCTCCATCATACCTACTGTATACCCTCCATCATACCTACTGTATACCCTCCATCATACCTACTGTATACCCTCCATCATACCTACTGTATACCCTCCATCATACCTACTGTATACCCTCCATCATACCTACTGTATACCCTCCATCATACCTACTGTATACCCTCCATCATACCTACTGTATACCCTCCATCATACCTACTGTATACCCTCCATCATACCTACTGTATACCCTCCATCATACCTACTGTATACCCTCCATCATACCTACTGTATACCCTCCATCATACCTACTGTATACCCTCCATCATACCTACTGTATACCCTCCATCATACCTACTGTATACCCTCCATCATACCTACTGTATACCCTCCATCATACCTACTGTATACCCTCCATCATACCTACTGTATACCCTCCATCATACCTACTGTATACCCTCCATCATACCTACTGTATACCCTCCATCATACCTACTGTATACCCTCCATCATACCTACTGTATACCCTCCATCATACCTACTGTATACCCTCCATCATACCTACTGTATACCCTCCATCATACCTACTGTATACCCTCCATCATACCTACTGTATACCCTCCATCATACCTACTGTATACCCTCCATCATACCTACTGTATACCCTCCATCATACCTACTGTATACCCTCCATCATACCTACTGTATACCCTCCATCATACCTACTGTATACCCTCCATCATACCTACTGTATACCCTCCATCATACCTACTGTATACCCTCCATCATACCTACTGTATACCCTCCATCATACCTACTGTATACCCTCCATCATACCTACTGTATACCCTCCATCATACCTACTGTATACCCTCCATCATACCTACTGTATACCCTCCATCATACCTACTGTATACCCTCCATCATACCTACTGTATACCCTCCATCATACCTACTGTATACCCTCCATCATACCTACTGTATACCCTCCATCATACCTACTGTATACCCTCCATCATACCTACTGTATACCCTCCATCATACCTACTGTATACCCTCCATCATACCTACTGTATACCCTCCATCATACCTACTGTATACCCTCCATCATACCTACTGTATACCCTCCATCATACCTACTGTATACCCTCCATCATACCTACTGTATACCCTCCATCATACCTACTGTATACCCTCCATCATACCTACTGTATACCCTCCATCATACCTACTGTATACCCTCCATCATACCTACTGTATACCCTCCATCATACCTACTGTATACCCTCCATCATACCTACTGTATACCCTCCATCATACCTACTGTATACCCTCCATCATACCTACTGTATACCCTCCATCATACCTACTGTATACCCTCCATCATACCTACTGTATACCCTCCATCATACCTACTGTATACCCTCCATCATACCTACTGTATACCCTCCATCATACCTACTGTATACCCTCCATCATACCTACTGTATACCCTCCATCATACCTACTGTATACCCTCCATCATACCTACTGTATACCCTCCATCATACCTACTGTATACCCTCCATCATACCTACTGTATACCCTCCATCATACCTACTGTATACCCTCCATCATACCTACTGTATACCCTCCATCATACCTACTGTATACCCTCCATCATACCTACTGTATACCCTCCATCATACCTACTGTATACCCTCCATCATACCTACTGTATACCCTCCATCATACCTACTGTATACCCTCCATCATACCTACTGTATACCCTCCATCATACCTACTGTATACCCTCCATCATACCTACTGTATACCCTCCATCATACCTACTGTATACCCTCCATCATACCTACTGTATACCCTCCATCATACCTACTGTATACCCTCCATCATACCTACTGTATACCCTCCATCATACCTACTGTATACCCTCCATCATACCTACTGTATACCCTCCATCATACCTACTGTATACCCTCCATCATACCTACTGTATACCCTCCATCATACCTACTGTATACCCTCCATCATACCTACTGTATACCCTCCATCATACCCTGTATACCCTCCATCATACCTACTGTATACCCTCCATCATACCTACTGTATACCCTCCATCATACCTACTGTATACCCTCCATCATACCTACTGTATACCCTCCATCATACCTACTGTATACCCTCCATCATACCTACTGTATACCCTCCATCATACCTACTGTATACCCTCCATCATACCTACTGTATACCCTCCATCATACCTACTGTATACCCTCCATCATACCTACTGTATACCCTCCATCATACCTACTGTATACCCTCCATCATACCTACTGTATACCCTCCATCATACCTACTGTATACCCTCCATCATACCTACTGTATACCCTCCATCATACCTACTGTATACCCTCCATCATACCTACTGTATACCCTCCATCATACCTACTGTATACCCTCCATCATACCTACTGTATACCCTCCATCATACCTACTGTATACCCTCCATCATACCTACTGTATACCCTCCATCATACCTACTGTATACCCTCCATCATACCTACTGTATACCCTCCATCATACCTACTGTATACCCTCCATCATACCTACTGTATACCCTCCATCATACCTACTGTATACCCTCCATCATACCTACTGTATACCCTCCATCATACCTACTGTATACCCTCCATCATACCTACTGTATACCCTCCATCATACCTACTGTATACCCTCCATCATACCTACTGTATACCCTCCATCATACCTACTGTATACCCTCCATCATACCTACTGTATACCCTCCATCATACCTACTGTATACCCTCCATCATACCTACTGTATACCCTCCATCATACCTACTGTATACCCTCCATCATACCTACTGTATACCCTCCATCATACCTACTGTATACCCTCCATCATACCTACTGTATACCCTCCATCATACCTACTGTATACCCTCCATCATACCTACTGTATACCCTCCATCATACCTACTGTATACCCTCCATCATACCTACTGTATACCCTCCATCATACCTACTGTATACCCTCCATCATACCTACTGTATACCCTCCATCATACCTACTGTATACCCTCCATCATACCTACTGTATACCCTCCATCATACCTACTGTATACCCTCCATCATACCTACTGTATACCCTCCATCATACCTACTGTATACCCTCCATCATACCTACTGTATACCCTCCATCATACCTACTGTATACCCTCCATCATACCTACTGTATACCCTCCATCATACCTACTGTATACCCTCCATCATACCTACTGTATACCCTCCATCATACCTACTGTATACCCTCCATCATACCTGATGTATACCCTCCATCATACCTACTGTATATCCTCCATCATACCTACTGTATACCCTCCATCATACCTGATGTATACCCTCCATCATACCTACTGTATATCCTCCATCATACCTACTGTATAACCTCCATCATACCTGATGTATACCAACCATCATACCTACTGTATAACCTCCATCATACCTGATGTATACCCTCCATCATACCTACTGTATACCCTCCATCATACCTACTGTATACCCTCATCATACCTACTGTATACCCTCCATCATACCTGATGTATCCCTCCATCATACCTACTGTATACCCTCCATCATACCTACTGTATACCCTCCATCATACCTACTGTATACCCTCCATCATACCTGCTGTATACCCTCCATCATACCTACTGTATACCCTCCATCATACCTACTGTATACCCTATATCATACCTACTGTATACCCTCCATCATACCTACTGTATACCCTCCATCATACCTACTGTATACCCTCCATCATACCTACTGTATACCCTCCATCATACCTACTGTATACCCTCCATCATACCTACTGTATACCCTCCATCCGACCTACTGTATACCCTCCATCATACCTATTGTATACCCTCCATCATACCTGCTGTATACCCTCCATCATACCTACTGTATACCCTCCATCATACCTGCTGTATACCCTCCATCATACCTACTGTATACCCTCCATCATACCTACTGTATACCCTCCATCATACTTACTGTATACCCTCCATCATACCTACTGTATACCCTCCATCATACCTGATGTATACCCTCCATCATACATACTGTATATCCTCCATCATACCTACTGTATACCCTCCATCATACCTACTGTATACCCTCCATCATACCAACTGTTTACCCTCCATCATACCTACTGTATACCCTCCATCATACCTACTGTATACCCTCCATCATACCTACTGTATACCCTCCATCATATCTACTGTATACCCTCCATCATACCTACTGTATACCCTCCATCATACCAACTGTTTACCCTCCATCATACCTACTGTATACCCTCCATCATACCTACTGTATACCCTCCATCATACCTCTGTATACCCTAATCATAACCTACTGTATACCCTCCATCATACCTACTGTATAACCCTCCATCATACCTACTGTATACCCTCCATCATACCTACTGTATACCCTCCATCATACCTGCTGTATACCTCCATCATACCTACTGTATACCCTCCATCATACCTACTGTATACCAACCATCATACCTACTGTATAACCTCCATCATACCTGATTTATACCCTCCATCATACCTACTGAATACCCTCCATCTACACTACTGTATGCCCTCCATCATACCTGATGTATACCCTCCATCATACATACTGTATCCTCCATCATACCTACTGTATACCCTCCATCATACCTACTGTATACCCTCCATCATACCAACTGTTTACCCTCCATCATACCTACTGTATACCCTCCGTCATACCTGATGTATACCAACCATCATACCTACTGTATAACCTCCATCATACCTGATGTATACCCTCCATCATACCTACTGTATACCCTCCATCATACCTACTGTATACCCTCAATCATACCTACTGTATACCCTCCATCATACCTGATGTATCCCTCCATCATACCTACTGTATACCCTCCATCATACCTACTGTATACCCTCCATCATACCTACTGTATACCCTCCATCATACCTGCTGTATACCCTCCATCATACCTACTGTATACCCTCCATCATACCTACTGTATACCCTATATCATACCTACTGTATACCCTCCATCATACCTACTGTATACCCTCCATCATACCTACTGTATACCCTCCATCATACCTACTGTATACCCTCCATCATACCTACTGTATACACTCCATCATACCTACTGTATACCCTCCATCCGACCTACTGTATACCCTCCATCATACCTATTGTATACCCTCCATCATACCTGCCTGTATACCCTCCATCATACCTACTGTATACCCTCCATCATACCTGCTGTATACCCTCCATCATACCTACTGTATACCCTCCATTATACCTACTGTATACCCTCCATCATACTTACTGTATACCCTCCATCATACCTACTGTATGCCCGCCATCATACCTGATGTATACCCTCCATCAACAGTACTGTATATCCTCCATCATACCTACTGTGTACCCTCCATCAATACCTACTGTATACCCTCCATTCATACAACTGTTTACCCTCCATCATACCTACTGTATCCCTCCATCATACCTACTGTATACCCTCCATCATACCTACTGTATACCCTCCATCAATCTACTGTAGACCCTCCATCATACCTACTGTATACCCTCCATCATACCAACTGTTACCCTCCATCATACCTACTGTATACCCTCCATCATACCTACTGTATACCCTCCATCATACCTACTGTATACCCTATATCATACCTACTGTATACCCTCCATCATACCTACTGTATACCCTCCATCATACCTACTGTATACCCTCCATCATACCTACTGTATACCCTCCATCATACCTGCTGTATTACCCTCCATCATAACTTACTGTATACCCTCCATCATACCTACTGTATACCCTCCATCATACCTACTGTATACCCTCCATCACACCTACTGTATACTCTCCATCATACCTACTGTTTACCCTCCATCATACCTACTGTATACACTCCTTCATACCTACTGTATACCCTCCATCATACCTACTGTATACCCTCCATCATGCTTACTGTATACCCTCCATCATACCTGCTGTATACCCTATATCATACCTACGTTTACCCTCCATCATACCTACTGTATACACTCCATCATACCTACTGTATACCCCTCCATCATACCTACTGTATACCCTATATAATACCTACTGTATACACTCCATCATACCTACTGTATACCCTCCATCATACCTACTGTATACCCTCCACCATACCTACTATATACCCTCCATCATACCTTATATACCCTCCTTCATACCTACTGTATACCCTCCAACATACCTACTGTATACCCTCCACCATACCTACTGTATACCCTCCATCATACCTACTGTATACCCTATATAATACCTACTGTATACACTCCAACATACCTACTGTATACCCTCCACCATACCTACTGTATACCCTATATCATACCTACTGTATACCCTCCATCTTACCTACTGTATACCCTATATCATACCTACTGTATACCCTCCATCATACCTACTGTATACCCTCCATCATATCTACTGTATACCCTCATCATACCTACTGTATACCCTCCATCATACCTACTGTATATCCTCCCTTATACCTTATGTACCCTCCATCATACCTACTGTATACCCTCCATCACACCTACTGTATATCCTCCCTTATACCTTATGTACCCTCCATCATTCCTACTGTATACCCTCCATCATACCTTATGTACCCTCCATCATACATACTGTATACCCTCCATCATACCTACTGTATACCCTCCATCATACCTACTGTATACCCTCCATCATACCTACTGTACACCCTCCATCACACCTACTGTATACCCTATTTCATACCTACTGTGTCACCTCCATCATACCTACTGTATACCCTCCATCATACCTATTGTATACCCTCCATCATACCTGATGTATACCCTCCATCATACCTACTGTATACCCTCCTTCATACCTACTGTATACCCTCCATCATACCTTCTGTATATCCTCCATCATACCTGCTGTATACCCTCCATCATACCTACTGTATACCCTCCATCATACCTACTGTATACCTTCCATCATACCTTCAGTAGACCCTCCATCATACCTACTGTATACCCTCCATCATACCTACTGTATACCCTTCATCATACCTACTGTATACCCTCCATCCTACCTACTGTATACCCTCCATCATACCTACTGTATACCCTCCATCATACCTACTGTATACCCTCCATCATGCCTTATGTACCCTCCATCAACCTACTGTATACCCTCCATCATACCTATTGTATACCCTCCATCATACCTGATGTATACCCTCCATCATACCTACTGTATACCCTCCATCATACCTACTGTATACCCTCCATCATGCCTTATGTACCCTCCATCATACCTACTGTATACCCTCCATCATACCGACTGTATGCCCTCCATCATACCTACTGTATACCCTCCATTAACCTACTGTATACCCTCCATCATACCTACTGTATACCTTCCATCATACCTACTGTATACCCTCCATCATACCTACTGTATATCCTCCCTTATACCTTATGTACCCTCCATCATACCTACTGTATACCCTCCATCACACCTACTGTATATCCTCCCTTATACCTTATGTACCCTCCATCATTCCTACTGTATACCCTCCATCATACCTTATGTACCCTCCATCATTCCTCCTGTATACCCTCCATCATTCCTACTGTATACCCTCCATCATACCTTATGTACCCTCTGTATACCCTCCATCATACCTATTGTATACCCTCCATCATACCTACTGTATACCCTCCATCATACCTTATGTACCCTCCATCATACCTACTGTATACCCTCCATCATACCTGCTGTATACCCTCCATCATACCTATTGTTTATCCTCCATCATACCTACTGTATACCCTCCATCATAAATATTGTATACCCTCCATCATACCTACTGTATACCCTCCATCATACCTACTGTATACCCTCCATTATCCTTATGTACCATCCATCATACCTACTGTATACCCTCCATCATACCTTATGTACCCTCCATCATACCTACTGTATACCCTCCATCATACCTTATGTACCCTTCATCATACCTACTGTATACCCTTCATCATACCTGCTGTATACCCTCCATCATACATATTGTTTATCCTCCGTCATACCTACTGTATACCCTCCGTCATACCTACTGTGTACCCTCCATCATACATACTGTATACCCTCCATAATACCTACTGTAGACCCTCCGTCATACCTACTGTATACCCTCCATCATTGCTACTGTATATCCTCCATCATACCTGCTGTATACCCTCCATCATACCTACTGTAGACCCTCCATCATACCTACTGTAGACCCACCATCATACCTACTGTAGACCTACTGTATACCCTCCATAAAACCTTTACCTTCCAGTGGGACTTTACTGGGCTACTGGATGACAAATCTTGACATAAGAGCATGGCTAACACACAGACATACACATGCACTCACAGGTGAACACAAGCTGAGTGTGTCCTCTCTGTGGAATACGTGTGATGTCACCAGCATTCTTAGAGGATTTACAAATTACATAACAAGCGTGGCTTGTTTGGGGGAGGGGCTTTATTACTCCTGTATAAGTGGAGAAACATACTCCTCTGTACTTTATGAAATGGCCTTTTATTACTCCAGGAAAGTAGTCCTCAGCTCCCCCCAAAACCCCAAACAACTTCCTGCGGCTATGGGTCAGGGGTCAATTTAGAATCCAATAGTACTTAGCTCATATTAGCAGTTATCATCATATCACCTATTAGTGATCATGTAGTTATCACTTAGTTATAATTAGGTATCAGGTAGTTATCATTTAGTTATAGATTAGTTATCAGTTAGTTATCAATTAGTTATCATGTAGTTTTATTATAAATAGTCCAGTGTAATACACTAGACCAGGGGTATCCAAAACTACCCTGGAGGTCCAGATTTCTGCAGGTTTTCTGTTCTACCTGATAATGAATTGCATCCACCTGGTGTCCCAGGTATAAATCAGTCCCTGATTAGAAGGGAAGAATGACAAAATGCAGTCCAGAATATAATTTGAGAGCACGAGACCAAAGGTCTTTAGGTTGTACATTGTCTGCCATCTGGTGTTGGGATTCAACTATTACATCAGTGATAATCATGTCCATGTGCTGCTAACAGTAATGTCACCAACATTTCCTCATCTTACAGTAAAACACCATATTACCAATAAATCACTTAACACGAGATGAATGTTAATAAGTGAGTTATAACATATTTAAAAAAATGTAACTCTTAACTGACGGCTTACAAGCCCTTTATCCATTTAATAAAACAGACAGGAAACAGAATTCTACTCATGTTTTATTATTACTAAGACCTCACTTCATACAGAGACAGAGAGGATGGAAGAGAGAGAGAACATCTGAGAGGTTTAGACCTCACTTCATACAGAGACAGAGAGGATGGAAGAGAGAGAGAACATCTGAGAGGTTTAGACCTCACTTCATACAGAGACAGAGAGGATGGAAGAGAGAGAGAACATCTGAGAGGTTTAGACCTCACTTCATACAGAGACAGAGAGGATGGAAGAGAGAGAGAACATCTGAGAGGTTTAGACCTCACTACATTCAGAGACAGAGAGGATGGAAGAGAGAGAGAACATCTGAGAGGTTAGGAACTCAAGCAGCTGGTGCACCCTGGTTGCCACGGGTTTCGATGAGCCAGTCAGCAAAGACACGTTTACCCTTCCCATCCTTCTCAAGGGGGTAAGGATATGGTTCCCTGTCTAATTTGAGAAGCTTTGCCGCATTTGTACCTGCCTGTTAGGAACAAAACGTAGAAAAAATGATTGTTAGATGATTCATTCACGAATTTCTCACACAGACATGTTCCAGTCAAAAACTATAATATTCATAGATGTAACTAAGGAGACAAGAACTAACAATCCTTGAGGTCAACATGGTAGTTTTGACCATTTTGAATCTAAACAGTTTGTTTACCTAAACTGTGTTTATAAATACTAGAGAAAAACAATGTTATAATTCAGGTTATCGTAGTGTAAAGGCATTTGAACTAAACACTAATATTCTTCAAGAATCAATGTTTAGATGGTCAAAAAGTGCCAGCAAAAATGAAAAGATGCGAAGGATTCATTGCCACAGTTTCTGATCTGACTATACCTTCAACTCTTTTTTGGAGTTGCTTCAAGATCTGACCACATTTATCTGGTTAACATCAAGGGACAGTTTTCACTGTTTTACATTTTCTCATTTCAGGTTTTACTATATAATTTATTCTATCCTATCCACATTCTCATCTGCTTGCATGCTCCTTCCCTATATCAAGGTGTTATGGTACTTCCCTTATGCACTAGTCTTTCTAACTATTACTATACCACAGGCCAATAGTCTGTCTAACTGTCTATCCTGCCTTATATCCACTATTAATAGTGACAGTAGTGGTAGGTGGATCGTTTGTCTAACAAGCAATCAATCGTACCACACATAAAATCATTTAAAACTCACCTATTTTCAATATGAATCCACAAGAACAAATACAGTAGGTATAGCTGATAGGCAGCAGAGAGGCCAGGTGCATCATTGTGTGTAAAAGAGCAGTGAGACAAGCAGTGATTTGAATGTTTCATTCATTTCATTTGGATCAGTTGTGGGTCTACTCTAGAGAGTATGTATGGTTTCGATAGGGACAGTAGCAGGCCAGTCTGGCTGTATTTTTACTTTAGATTCTGAGATGTGCTGTCTGTTGTGGAGCATCATTCTCTCAATTCGTCCTATAATAATGTGCACATTCGTATGATCCCAGCAGGCACAGTTATTCAGCAAAGCGGCTATTCCTCGTGCACCTAGAACCTAACGCTTCAAAACAGTCTAAATATTTGTCATTTAACTTTAAAAACGTATTCCCTTTTTACATGTGACATAAACACAACCAGGTAGTCACAATGTTTAAATCGGATCAGGCTACTTCAAAAGTCTGTGTACATTCGTCCAAAATATAGTTCCAGGAATACAAACTGTGCAGCAGCCATTTGATGAATGGAAAGAGACATCTGTTACAAAACACCAACATGTTTAATGACATTCCCAGATTGTCAAGCCAAGCCTTCAATTCTGGGGAGGCCTACAAGCTAGGGAGGGATGTATTTTCTGTGTGTTTAGATTGACGTAGTCTATTGGTGTTGCTGAAAATGCAAACCATGATATTGAAACTCACGAAGCACGAAGTCGGTATGATTTGCTTATTGGTTGTGTGGTGCATTGGCACAGCAACCTGTTGATGGAAAACTTCAGGTATACACATTTTGGGTCTACCCAATATAGTACTTGTGTCATAACGAAATTATTCATTCCAATTGCAATTACTTTAGCTAGGAATTCAATTAGGAATCAAATGACATTACCTGTCTAAAGTGTTTTTCACCATAGCGGAGGTATGTGGCAAGGTGTTCACAATTGTTTTTTTCAGGATGCCATTTTCCACAATTTTTGTAGAGATGTGTAATATCCTTAATTATTTCAGCGTTATCCCTCTTTTGAAAGCCCTCTTTATCAAGATAATTATCTTTCTTATGTCCGGACTTGTTATCACTTAGCTTGCCAAATATGCAATTAGATAAGCCAAACTCCAGAAGCTTCTGGATGGGGACACCTGTCAAAGAAATAGGATTAAAAGGATATTATAGTCAAACACGGTCTTTTAGCATTTTGTTCATTTGTCCTCTCTTAATAGAATCCCCAAAATGTTACATGTCAGCAGTCGAGTTTAAGAGCGCTTTCAATACAGAGATGATGATGCAAATGTGATGATGATGCAAATGATAAAATAACCCTTTTAAGAATACAAAAACCTCACACTAGTACTCCAGGAATCAGTTAAATGTAGTTTTTCATATTGACATGGAAACAAAAGATTCAGAAAAAAGGTTTGAGACTTAAACCTGTCAGCAAAAAAAGTATATATAGTTTTTTTTTATAAAAAAAAAACGTTTTACCTGTTATATGAAATATATCCTGACCATCTTCTTTACTTGTTCCAGGGAATTGTGTGTCACCCACATAAATGGCATAGTGTGTGTAGGAATATTTTATTCCATTGTGTGTATGAACAGGTAAACGTGGAAAGGCAATCATATCGCCAAATTCAAACTGTACAAATGAAATGAAGCAATGTTGTCAACTTTATTTTTCTTTCAATATTTGCCCTGAAAGTAATAATAAACGTTTAGGATAATTATTTTGGAATTGAAACTGTTTTACCTTCTCTGCAGTATTTCCTTGTTGTGTCTTTGATGGAATCCCCTGTTTATATAACAGAACTATATATGTATCACCTGAGGAGAGCACTTCATCCAATATAAAATATATCTTACTTCACATGTATTCCAGAAAAATAAAGTTCACTCAGATATCTGCAATGTTGTATATTTTAAGCATAAACAGACAGGCATGTAAGTGACTGCAAGGGCATTAAAGATCATTAGAATCTGAATGCTCATTTTCTGAGCTGGTCAACATGTGAAGTGTCCTCGGGTAAGACCATTTCCCTCAGTTAAGCACCTTTTCCCTTTTTTTAAGTGGGTACACACTTCATGAAGTATATTAATGAAACACAAACTCATGAACACAGTAATCACAAAAGCTATCTTTAATTGAAATGAACAGTCTTTCTAGTCAGTAAAGTTAAGCAAGAAAATTATTTTACTGGCTTACAGATCATGCTAATAGGGAGCTAATTTAACTGACAGTACATTCGCATACCTGTCACCTGCCTATTTCTCTTTTTAGTTAAACACTAGTGAGACACAATTAATAAAACAGAGGTTTTAACCAGAAGTCACTTACCTTTCCCTCAACTAAGGTGATCAATTGAAGAAGTAAGATGGCCAAAATGAGGATCTGTTTCATTCTCATCATTGTCATGGAAGTCCGGGGGAAATGCTGGAAAGGAAGGTATTCAGTTAATGTGACAGGAGGGATAGTGGTGTAGGCCCAGTCCAGAAACAACCCCTACTACCGTTAGGCACTGATGGAGATCTGAGAGGATTGGACTGATGTACGCAATATGGAAAAGAGTTCACCTATTAATGCTTAAACCTACAGAATCTTTGCAGATCTCCACTAGGGTAGAATTACTTTCAAAGGTGTGTTTGATTTGCAGAGCAACATGTCCTGGGTAGAGAGGGTTTACATTTGATTCAGAAATGAAGGCGAGGTTTTACGTCAGTACTTAATTGCCGCAATTCACCATGTGGCTATAGATTTAATGATTTCTATTGATTTAAGTGTAAACATCCGAGACACATTGCAGTTCAAATCAACACACATTTCTGAAGTCTTTTCAGTTTTACTTACTCAAAAGTGTTCTCAGGGCAGATTTATTCTGCCCCAAGAGCAGTTCTGTGATGGGAAAACTTTTGAGTAAAAAGGCAATGAGCTATTTGCAAAAACATAGAGTGGAAAAACATCTGTAATGTTTGAATGCTAACATAAACTCAAAATCAAACCAACATTCCAAAAGCACATTAAATGTAAGGGATCTTACACAGTTGATGATGCCAAATATTGTCCTTGAAGAAGCATTATCAAATATTATGTATAGATATGTTATAGGCACCCTAGAAACGTAATTACACTGGATTCAAGATTAAAGTACAGCTGAGACAGATGGATGAAGAAACACCCACTATCTCCATTCAATAACTGATGATCTCCTGAAGTTTCACTCACCTCCGGAGAGTAAGAGGATCTTGAGTTGAAAGGTGAGAGTGAAGGGTCTTCCCTGTGATGGTTAGAGCCTACTGAAGCTGGGAGAGGTGACCTTTTAAATCATGTTCTGACCAGACGCATGACAATGTACCCTCAGTCTGTGACCAACAGGTCCCTCCCCACCATAACACAGATGGGTTATCAGTCAGACTCATTTGTATGATGAAGAGCGATATCCCAAGAAGGCCAAAGCAATAAAAAACTGAAATCCCAACAACAAAAAACATTATGAACAAGAAATGTCATTTATAGTCGGGAATCACTTTACAGACTGAATAAATGGATACCTATCCTTGATTGGCCCAAATTAATATCATCATTGTTGTATAGTCTGTTGTTGCACCATAAAGTGTTTAAAACTAAAGTGTTTAAAATTTTAAAAGGCTAGTTCAGCGATTTTACACATTTACATTTTACATATTTATCTTGAAAGCAGTCTATGGACAAGGAATGACTGCAATGCAATCCACACTTTGGCTTTTTTTTTAAAAAAGGGATCATAATTCAGGAATGTACAATTACATGACCAAAGGTATGTGGACACCTGCTCGTGGAACATCTCATTCTAAATCATGAGCATTAATATGGACTTGGTCCCCCATTTGTTGAAAGCTTTCCACTAGATGTTGAAACATTACTGTAGAGACTTGCTTCTATTCAGCCACAAGAGCATTAGTGAGGTCAGGCACTGATGTTGGGCAATTAGGTCTGGCTCGCAGTCAGCGTTCCAATGCATCCCAAAGGTGTCCGATGGAATTGAGTTCATGGCTGTGTGCAGGCCAGTCAAGTTCGATCTCGATCTCGACAAACCAGTTCTGTATGTTTCTCGCTTTGTGCACTGGGGAATTGTCATGCTGAAACAGGAAAGGGCCTTTCACAAAGTTGGAAGAACAGAATCGTCAGGAATGTCATTGCTGTAGCATTAAGATTTCCCTTCACTGGATTTAAGGGGCATAGCCGGAACCATGAAAAACAGCCCCAGACCATTATTCTTCCTCCGCCAAACTTTACAGTTGACACTATGCATTGGGGCAGGTAGCGTTCTCCTGGCATCCTCCAAACCCAGATTTATCAGTCGGACTGACAGATGGTGAGATGAGTGAGATGAATGAGTTGTTCGACGAGCAAGTGTCCACATACTTTTGGTCATGTAGGGAATGTTGCCGTTTCTAAGACGTCACAGCTGATTGGTCTAATGCCAATTTGAGCGGACCAATGAGATAAGAGTTGATATCCACAGTGTGCGTATCCAAATGAGAATTACTAAACATCTGAGTGGAGAATTGAACATGTCCTGATAACATTATTAAACAGTTGCAGTAGTCAAACTCAACAGACATAAGATAGCTAAATACTCGCAAGGTAATAAATGAATGAACAAAGGGCTTGGAAAGACATTTGACTGATATTTATTCAAATCAGACTCGTTGCCATAAATGAGGATAAACCATTACATTCTACTGTGGACTGAAGAGGAAGCCATGACATCTTTGTAAAAACCTTTTAGTTTGAGGTCTTATTTAAGTAGATGAGTTAATATGTTCATGGACCAGTGTGGTTTAGTGTATCAGTTCCTGATGTTAACCTTCATAGTCCAGGTGAAGAGCTGAAACAGAATCAGACTCTATATACACTATCTATATACACTATTTATATACACTATTTATATACACTATCTATATACACTATCTATATACACTATCTATATACACTATCTATATACACTATCTATATACACTATCTATATACACTATCTATATACACTATCTATATACACTATCTATATACACTATCTATATACACTATCTATATACACTATCTATATACACTATTTATATACACTATCTATATACACTATTTATATACACTATCTATATACACTATCTATATACACTATCTATATACACTATCTATATACACTATTTATATACACTATTTATATACACTATCTATATACACTATCTATATACACTATCTATATACACTATCTATATACACTATCTATATACACTATCTATATACACTATTTATATACACTATCTATATACACTATCATACACAGGTTGTCAATATACAGAACAATAACATGATATGTTACTTTGTGTTCTGTTCATCACCACTCTATAACTCTATTGGACACTGGTGTAGTGATATTGATCCTTCACATACTGTCCAGATTAAATTGTTACACATTTCACTCTAGAGTCAAGAACACAGAGGAACTGATGAGATTACCTGACTCCTCCCCAGAAGTCACAGCTGATTGGCTTAATACCCATGAGACATGACTAATTAGATGAGGGTTGATACCCACAGTGTGCATATGTATGCAAATGAGACACATTACAGTACTGTAAATGTCTGAGTTCCAGGTTGACTACATTGCAGACGCATGGCAGATCTCACAACGCTTGGATAGGTGTTTAACATGTCACATACATACAGTATGATATAGTAATCTGTGGTCCATCTGGGGGTCTTCACTGATGTTCAGACAAGACCTTGCAGGAAAATCTACACTTGAAAAATGATCATAGTTCTACAATCCAATACTTTTTTTAGAGAAGGGCAAAACTCAAAGAACGATACTGTATGTTTAGATATATACTCATATTTAAAATGGTTTGCCACTCATACAACCAAAATGTCTAGTCAGGTGATAAAGTATGTGAACCACTGCACAGTTTTCACTTCATTTTGTTGCTTTAGATTCTGAAATGTGGAAACATTTGATTTATTTATTCTTGTGATCGAACTACTCCACTCTTACCCAAGCGGCAGAAAAATCCCTTTTTCTTTGGCTGCAATTCTTACATGATGAAATATTTCAGGATATGTGCCACATCCCTAAACTATTATGGCTGGTGCACTAAACAACTATATTTGATCATATTTTGTTTTAGAATTCCATGTTTTATCTCACTACTGTCAGTTGAGACCCCTCTATAGATGAACCTGCTTTAGGTTCTCTCTCATGAGACCCCTCTATAGATGAACCTGCTTTAGGTTCTCTCTCATGAGACCCCTCTATAGATGAACCTGCTTTAGGTTCTCTCTCATGAGACCCCTCTATAGATGAACCTGCTTTAGGTTCTTTCTCATGAGATCCCTGATAATTGGTTGCATCATATCTAGTCTTCTTTGATTCAATTTTTGTTTTTAAACTCATTTTTATTAAATAGGTTATTCAACGTGCTTTTCTACCTCTTTTGTATATTTTATTTTATTTTTGTATCATTCAGTAATAAACATTGCATCATTACATTGAGCTAGAAACATGACATTGTAACTCTTATAGATGCATATTGTTAAACATTCAAATCCAACAGAAAACTTGAAGGAGAGAAATCCAACAGAAAACAGAGGAGAGAATAGATGATAGTGTCATTTTACTATTCCGTTTGAAAACTCTTAAAATTAACATAACCTAAAATCTAACTATGTGTAAACATTCAGATGATAAACTCTCCAGAAGTATGAATGGCCAGTCAAGTGTGACAAATGGTTTCAGTAGATTGGTGGCTGTAAACCCAACTGAAAAACGATAGCAAATATGCAGGACGGTAAATGTTATAGCAGACAGTAGAAGGTCAAATATAGACAGTTGTATTGATAGTGAAATGAATAGCAGGCTTTTCCATCATGTTGGATATTGAAATTAGCCTTATGGCTCCAAATGACTTTACACACTTGGGCATACAGTATGTTAGATTTCCGTGTCTTGTACAGTGAGAGCTCTTATCGGTAGACATACTTTAGCTCCCCGAATCCTGATGTTTCTATTGAACCAGGAGGTTACTCACCTGCACATACTCCGACTCCTTTTAGAAGCAAGGGTTATTTTATACCTCCAGCCAATCACAATCACTCTGTTGAGACATATTGCAGACTTGTTGAAAAAGATGTTGCTCATCTCCTTAAGAACAAACAGGAGTCCAAATCTTTCCATAATTTACCTAAGGATGAAAAACAGGCTTTGCTTGATTTACAATCTGATACGTCAGTCCTTATTCGTCCTGCTGATAAGGGCGGGTCGGTTGTACAATCCGATACGTCAGTCCTTATTCGTCCTGCTGATAAGGGCGGGTCGGTTGTACAATCTGATACGTCAGTCCTTATTCGTCCTGCTGATAAGGGCGTGTCGGTTGTACAATCTGATACGTCAGTCCTTATTCGTCCTGCTGATAAGGGCGTGTCGGTTGTACAATCTGATACGTCAGTCCTTATTCGTCCTGCTGATAAGGGCGGGTCGGTTGTACAATCTGATACGTCAGTCCTTATTCGTCCTGCTGATAAGGGCGTGTCGGTTGTACAATCTGATACGTCAGTCCTTATTCGTCCTGCTGATAAGGGTGGGTCGGTTGTACAATCTGATACGTCAGTCCTTATTCGTCCTGCTGATAAGGGTGGGTCGGTTGTACTCATGGATAGGACAGTTTATGTACATGAGTGTCATAGACAGCTGCTTGACAACACCTTTTACAAGAAACTCAGAAGTGACCCCTCTTCCCAATTACAGAATACTATCTTTACTGTCCTAGATGGGTATTTAAGTTCTAGTCAGATAACCAAAAAAGAACATTACTTTTTGGCTATTCAACACCCTAAAATTGCCACTTTCTGTACTTTACCGAAATTACACAAGAATGTTACAAAACCTGCAGGGCGCCCTATTGTAGCTGGCATTGATGCAGTAACAGCCCCTATTGTAGAGGGCATTGATGCAGTAACAGGCCCTATTGTAGAGGGCATTGATGCAGTAAGAGCCCCTATTGTAGAGGGCATTGATGCAGTAAGAGCCCCTATTGTAGAGGGCATTGATGCAGTAACAGCCCCTATTGTAGAGGGCATTGATGCAGTAACAGCCCCTATTGTAGAGGGCATTGATGCAGTAACAGCCCCTATTGTAGAGGGCATTGATGCAGTAACAGCCCCTATTGTAGAGGGCATTGATGCAGTAACAGCCCCTATTGTAGAGGGCATTGATGCAGTAACAGCCCCTATTGTAGAGGGCATTGATGCAGTAACAGGCCCTATTGTAGAGGGCATTGATGCAGTAACAGCCCCTATTGTAGAGGGCATTGATGCAGTAACAGCCCCTATTGTAGAGGGCATTAATGCAGTAACAGCCCCTATTGTAGAGGGCATTGATGCAGTAACGGCCCCTATTGTAGAGGGCATTGATGCAGTAACAGCCCCTATTGTAGAGGGCATTGATGCAGTAACAGCCCCTATTGTAGAGGGCATTGATGCAGTAACAGCCCTTATTGTAGAGGGCATTGATGCAGTAACAGCCCCTATTGTAGAGGGCATTGATGCAGTAACAGCCCCTATTGTAGAGGGCATTGATGCAGTAACAGCCCCTATTGTAGAGGGCATTGATGCAGTAACAGCCCCTATTGTAGAGGGCATTGATGCAGTAACAGCCCCTATTGTAGAGGGCATTGATGCAGTAACGTCTCCTCTATCGACTTTTGTTGACTTTTTTATTAGACCACTCGCAGAACAGCTCCCCTCCTTTGTAAAGAACACCAGCAGTATGACCTCAGAACAGCTCCCCTCCTTTGTAAAGGACACCAGCAGTATTACCTCAGAACAGCTCCCCTCCTTTGTAAAGGACACCAGCAGTATTACCTCAGAACAGCTCCCCTCCTTTGTAAAGGACACCAGCAGTATGACCTCAGAACAGCT
This sequence comes from Oncorhynchus kisutch, assembly GCF_002021735.2. Taxonomy (NCBI): domain Eukaryota; kingdom Metazoa; phylum Chordata; class Actinopteri; order Salmoniformes; family Salmonidae; genus Oncorhynchus; species Oncorhynchus kisutch. The sequence continues at coordinate 37,980,979 of NC_034203.2, forward strand.
CCCCTCCTTTGTAAAGGACACCAGCAGTATGACCTCAGAACTGCTCCCCTCCTTTGTAAAGGACACCAGCAGTATGATCTCAGAACAGCTCCCCTCCTTTGTAAAGAACACCAGCAGTATGATCTCAGAACAGCTCCCCTCCTTTGTAAAGGACACCAGCAGTATGATCTCTATCATTGAATCTCTTGAGCCTCTCCCTGAGAATACCTTGTTAGTGACTTTTGATGTTGAGTTGTTATACACAAATATTCCACAAGAGTGCGGTATTGAAGCTATGGAACATTTTCTTCTGCAACGTGACCCTAATGAAGTACCTTCCAGTGCATGCACTATGACACTGGCTGAAATAGTACTTGTACACAACTATTTTATGTTTCTAAATTATTTCTTTATTCAGACGATGGGTACTGCCATGGCTCCTAACTATGCTCATTTGTATCTGGGTTACATGGAGAAACAGTCTATTTTAAATCCTCTCAAAAATGTTTTCTTGCCTAACATCATTATTTGGAAATGGTATATTGATGATATTTTTGTTCTATGGAGGGGTGATGCAAAACAGATCCAGGCTTTTTATGCTTTTCTTAACTCCTGTTCTGAACATCTGAGATTTACTATGCAATCTGATACACGTCAAATCAGTTTCCTTGATCTTCTGATCTTGTGTGAAGATAATGTTCTATACACTGATCTTTACAGGAAACCTACTGATCCTAACAGTTTGTTGAGGGCTGATAGTTGTCACCCACTTCCCTTGAAAAATAGTTTACCCTACAGCCAATTCTGTCGAATCAAAAGAATTTGCAAAAAGCAACATGTTTGGTCATATTCTCACGGGGCAGAAACCTCAGAGACCAATTGGTACACTCTGATTTACCACCCCAAGATATTGCTGAACAATGTGTATTTGTATCTTACCTTTATTTTACTAGGCAAGTCAGTTAAGAACAAATTCTTATTTTCAATGACGGCCTAGGAACAGTGGGTTAATTGCCTGTTCAGGGGAAGAACGACAGATTTGTACCTTGTCAGCTCAGGGGTTTGAACTTGCAACCTTCCGGTTACTAGTCCAACGCTCTAACCACTAGGCTACCCTGCCACCCCAGGGTAGCCTTTGCACCCCTACTGGATGGAAACTGCAAGTGTAATGGCTGTGCTCAATGCAATGGCACTCATAAATGTGGGTCCTTCAAACACCCACAAACAGGGAAACAGATCCCAGTCCAAGGTGTTATCACGTGCTCCACTAAGGCAGTTATTTATCTTGTAACTAGTCCTTGTGGTAATGATGTGGGTAAAACAAAGCGCAAATTAAAAGTACATATCTCAGAGCATCATAGCACCATTAGGTGCAAAAACTCGACTTACCCAGTTGCGGCCCACTTTTTGGAAGCAAACCACTCGATTTCGGCTCTACGTTATATTGGCATCGAACATGTCACCCTCCCTAGGAGAGGGGGTGACCTTGATAATTTATTGTTAAAACGAGAAGCTGCCTGGATCTTTAACTTAAAGACCCTTGTTCCCTTCGGTCTCAACGTAGACTTTGATCTGAAGCCATTCTTGTGATTATTGTGACTTTGCCGTTGTAATTGTTTGTAAGCTTGTGCAGTCTAAAATGAATCTATGATCGTATGCTATCCATTTGTTGTCTGTGTGCTGTTCTTTGTATGCCGTTTTGATATTTGAGAATTAACCAATGATATCAGGCCACACTTGGCCATGATTACAGACACCTGTGTGTCTTTTGACACTATATAAATGAGTCATCCTGCATTGTTTGTCATTATACCCTGATGAAGACAGCTTGTCTGTCGAACGTTGGACATTACATTTTTGCATCTGAGCTCCTAGAGTGTGTGGCTCTCCTTTATTTTCTAGTTTTCTACTCCGCTAGCCAGCACCTCTAGCCAGCACCTCTAGCCAGCACCTCTAGCCAGCACCTCGCCTTAATAGGTGTGCGTTTGTTTTTCTTCCAGGTTGATCGGTCTGTCAGACACTGTCCCTCATCTTATGGCAGGCAGCAATGTAGTGCACTGCCAACTCACAGCTCTCTGCGTCCTCCCCCAACAGGACGGGTAGCCTATCCTCATCAGAGAGGTCTTTTGTGTGTGGGAGCAGAGCGATGTTCTGTGTCTGCGTGTTTAGCGAGTCCTCCCACTCAGCACAGACTAGAGTTAGAGGTATAGACACAGAGCGCTCTAGTCTATTTCAGGCTCTGGATGTGCGACCTGCGCAGCACTGCACACACTGGGACCAGAGTGACTCACCCACTCCTCCACACAATCATACTGCTGCAGGCACCCAGAGGAAGGCAGAAATCACACTATTAACTTCCACTATTCTCTCTCTCTCTCCATCTCTCTCTGTGTATCTCTCTGTCTCTCTGTCTCTCTCTCCTTCTCTCTCCATCTCTTTCTTTCTTTTTCTTTCTCTCTCTCTCTCTCTCTCTCTCTCACTCTCTCTGTCTTTGTTTCCCTCTGTCTCTCTCTCTGTTTCTGTCTCTCGTCTCTTTGACTCCCTATATCTCTCTCTCTCGCTCTCTTTGTCTCTCTCTCCTTCCCTCTGTCTCCCCCCCTTCCCACTCCCTCTCTTTCTTCCTCTCTCTCTCTCTGTCTCTCTGTTTCCCCCTCTCTCTCTCTCTCTCTCTCTGTTTCTCTCTCTCTCTGTTTCTCTCTCGTCTCTTTGACTCCCTATATCTCTCTCTCTTTGTCTCTCTCTCCCCTTCCCTCTGTCTCTCTCTCTGTTTCTGTCTCTCGTCTCTTTGACTCCCTATATCTCTCTCTCTTTGTCTCTCTCTCCCCTTCCCTCTGTCTCTCTCTCTGTTTCTGTCTCTCGTCTCTTTGACTCCCTATATCTCTCTCTCTTTCTCTCTCTCCCCTTCCCTCTGTCTCTCTCTCTGTTTCTGTCTCTCATCTCTTTGACTCCCTATATCTCTCTCTCTTTGTCTCTCTCTCCCCTTCCCTCTCTCTCTCTCTGTTTCTGTCTCTCGTCTCTTTGACTCCCTATATCTCTCTCTCTTTGTCTCTCTCTCCCCTTCCCTCTGTCTCTCCCTCGTACTATCTTTCTGCCTCTCTCTCTCCATCCTGTCTGTAAGAAACATTAGGAACTAAGGAGGTCTAAATGCATTTTAAAGAAACATTGAAATAGGGTCAGAGCTAATCAGGGTCTGAGGCTCGACCATGTCTGCTTTACTAAAGTTATACCTAAAGGTCAGGATCATCACTAGGGAACAGGATTTTAACCCTCATGTAAAGCGTTTTCATCAAGCTGTCCCCTTTTGTTTATGGCAGATGGTCCAGCAAACAAGTGCAAATCTCATTTCTGGAAAAGGCTTCAAATACCGGATCCAATCTTGCCATGTCACATTAGATTAGATATTAGATATTCGATTAGATATTTCTTATTGTCTGATTTTTACAGGTATTTGCTTTAGGTACAAGAAGATGCAGCGCGACACGGTGAGAGACATGGGGCAAACATCAAAAAACAAAGCTAGAAGGACAGTTTCAGGACTCTTACCCCCCCCCCCCCCCCCCCCCCCCCCCCCCCCCCCCCCCCCCCCCCCCCCCAATACTCAATATTACACAATTACACATCCCCTTAATGTCTCAGATCCCTGAGTGTTGTACATAATGTTAATATACATCCCCTTAATGTCTCAGGTCCCTGAGTGTTGTATATAATGTTAATATACATCCCCTTAATGTCTCAGGTCCCTGAGTGTTATACATAATGTTAATATACATCCCCTTAATGTCTCAGGTCCCTGAGTGTTGTATATAATGTTAATATACATCCCCTTAATGTCTCAGGTCCCTGAGTGTTGTACATAATGTTAATATACATCCCCTTAATGTCTCAGGTCCCTGAGTGTTATACATATTGTTAATATACATCCCCTTAATGTCTCAGGTCCCTGAGTGTTATACATAATGTTATTACTCACTCATTTTAATATCCATGATTGCATCATTATTTTACACAGTTAGTTACATTTCACTATTGCACATTTCCAGAATGAGTGAGTCCATCCCCATCCCCTTAATGTCTGAGTTCATTTAGTTCAGGTCAGTGCATGTGGCACAAATCGGTTTTTGTACATTATTGAGCAATGATACAAGGAAGAAGTGAAAGAATGAATCATTGAAAACATTCACATTTGCCCTCCACTGGTTACACCAACCACATCCTGTGTATAAGCACAGAGAGGAAGTAGGAAAGGGTGACTTCCTGCTACTAAATCTGTTATCTGAGACTAAATCTCTCAGATTGGGCCATGTCAGAAGACTTGCATGGATAGTGTCTTGTGCCTGATTCACACAACAGGACCTAACTGTACTGGGTTGGTTCTGGTGTTTTCTTTTCACGTTGTCCTCTCCAGCATGGTGCCAGTCTGGTGGATACGTAAGCAGGCCTGCCCAGTTCGGCTCGGCTCGGCTTGGTACGGTTTGGCTTGATTTGGCCCGGTAGTGTAAATCAGGCATTGTTGAACTCAACATGCAGAATCAGTATTGAATTAGTACAGATACAAATATTGGACACAAATATGGGAGATGAGTCACGGTAAATACTTTCCCCCTGGTAATTACAATTGCTAAGACACTTGTAATGAAAATGGGTTCCACTTGATCTCCATCTTAACCTCATGAGCACAACATAATATTTTTTTGTTAAACTGTAAGTCAAGTCTCATTGCTTTCACACACAATGCAAATGCTTAGCACATTCTTGCAAAACAGCAAACACAACTCTTAACAAAAGAAGCAAAACTCAGTTGAGTTTTGACAAACAAAATTAAAACATCTGGTCACAGCTGATACAACTTACTTCCACGAATGTGGACCTCTTTTCTGCTCGTGTGCAACACTTCTTTGCACAATTGTTCAATCAGCAATCATTCCTTATTCATGCTTAAAAGAGGTCTCCTCTGAGTTGCTGTTGGCAAGAATGGACCAAGGAAGAGGCCAAGGGCAAAGACAGAGGAGAAGTAGAGGGGCCCATAGGGGAAGAGAGTTCAGCTCTCAGTTCAAATGCAATATTTTGGATATTGTTATTGGATAATGTTATTGGATATTGTTATTGGATAATGTTATTGGATAATGTTATTGGATAATGTTATTGGATAATGTTATTGGATAATGTTATTGGATAATGTTATTGGATATTGTTATTGGATAATGTTATTGGATAATGTTATTGGATATTGTTATTGGATAATGTTATTGGATAATGTTATTGGATATTGTTATTGGATATTGTTTCTGGATATTGATATTGACAATCTTTCTGCATTGGTCATCTTTGGTAAAATGATTTTAGGACTAAAGAATGTAGCCCATGCTGTGATAATATGTTTACTTGCCTTTTGTGGTAATTCTATAATCATAGTATCAACAAATGGGCCAGACATATAAAAGAGAGTTAACCATGTGAGAGTATGTTGATAGTATTTATTGGGGCGTTGTGTAACAACTGATTGAAATCACTTTTCATTTGGTAAGTTGTATGTTTTGATGGAGGTAGTTGATTTTGTGTCATTTATTTAACGTTTCGAGAGTCAATGAGGGGATTTGCAAATGCTATGTCTTTTTTATTGTGAATTCTGTTTGGACAAAATGTGCTCAAGCAATTGAGAGAAACTGTAATAGCACGCCGTAAAAATATGACTTTCTAATGTCAATAACATCACATGTCAGGGTTAAGTGCTTGTTATCAGTTATCCCTTATCACTTATCCCTTGTTATCACTTATCAGTTATCAGTTATCCCATATCACTTATCCCTTGTTATCAGTTACCCCTTATCACTTGTCCCTTGTTATCGGGCATCCCTTATCAGTTATCCATTGTTATCAGTTATCAGTTATCCCTTATCACTTATCCATTGTTATCCGTTATCCCGTATCACTTATCAGTTATCCATTGTTATCAGTTATCCCCTATCACTTATCAGTTATCCATTGTTATCGGTTATCCCTTATCACTTATCCATTGTTATCAGTTATCCCTTATCACTTATCAGGTATCCATTGTTATCGGTTATCCCTTATCACTTATCGATTATCCATTGTTATCTGTTATCCCTTATCAGCTATCCATTGTTATCGGTTATCCCGTATCACTTATCCATCGATATCAGTTATCCCTTATCACTTATCACTTATCCACTGTTATCAGTTATCCCTTATCACTTATCAGTTATCCATTGTTATCAGTTATCCCGTATCACTTATCAGGTATCCATTGTTATCAGTTATCCCTTATCACTTATCGGTTATCCATTGTTATCAGTTATCCCTTATCACTTATCAGTTATCCATTGTTTTCTTCTGTTCACCTTCACTGTATTCACTTGTTGTTGAACATGCATCTTGTCTAGCCTATTACTGTAAAACGGGTTCATTATACTTTTTTAAAGCATGCATTTCTCAAGGTTATTTCCTTGGGAGTTGGATATATATTGAGAGAGAGAGAGAGACGACTGAGACCTGATCAAAACAAACCACAAGAGGAGGAGACTTATTGCCACCATATTATTGATGTTTTCACATGCCAACTTTAAGTTAATCATTGCTATTCAGGTATTAGTTTCTTGGTGAACGTGTATCTTGTTTATGACACTATTTTGAAGCAGTCAAGTTATTTCCTTATGGCAGTTGTTAGGACAGGCAGGGTATATAGAGAGGACTGAGACCTGAGCAAAATAAACCACAAGAAGAGAAACACATTCGAGACAAACAACCAAGACAACAAGAATCCAGCATTATCATCAATTTTCTTCCAGTCTAAGAATGAAGACAGCGGCACTTCTGCTAGCCTTAGTCTTCTGTCACCTGTCAGTGGCTCAGCTTCAGGACTCTGACGAGATCAGAGTGAATGACATCACTCAGCAGCTAGACTACCAGAGAGCAGAGCCAAAGAGATTCCTGCAGAGGAACAGGCAGTAGAGGCAGAAGCCACGGTGGACAGCCAACAAACCTGCTAGTCCAGCATCTCCTGTGTGCTGAGAGAGATGCGAGCTGCAACGGCAGAGCAGAAAGCAGAGCTGACAGCAGTGGGAGCTAAACTGAGAGCCAGTGAGAGTCAGGTGGAGGAACTGAGCAGAGCCCTTCAAGGTAATAGATTGAGATCCATACAGATGATACGTATGACTGTTTATTCAAACTCAGATGACTGTAAACTAGCAGCACATTTGCTGAGTATGATAGCAGTTTTTCTTATATAAATCGACGTAAACTTTTCAACTAACATTAGATAATTCTGTAACAACTAAATAAGTGATGAGGAATTGATGTATAGATCCCACCAGAACATGGACTTTAACCCAGTGTTATCATGGACATATTATAGGTAGACAGGTGGCTTTTGTAGTGTCCATCAGCAATGTGGGCCACATTGGCCCCTTCAACACTGAAATCACTCTGATCTACAAGAATGTCTACACAAACATTGGAAGTGCTTACAACCCATCAACAGGTAGGCCTCTAACTCTCTAGACTCACTCTCACACGCTCTTCACTTAATCAATAGTTCCTATTTTAATAAGAAGCCTTAACAGTTCATTATCGTTCCTCACAGTAAAAGAAGACGGGAATCATTATGCACTCAACTGACTGAAGCAGTACAGACCAAAGTGTTTTCAGTTACATGTATAAGATCGGTTGTTTGAATTGTCAGCAGCATACCAACCTGCATCCCACTGCTGGCTTCCCTCTGAAGCTGATCAGGGCTGGTCCTGGACCAGTAGGAGATGCTCTTTCCTCTGGTCCCCCAAAAAAGATACCAAGGCAGTGATTGGGGACATTGCACTGTGTAGGGTGCCGTCTTTCGGATTAGACGTTAAACGGGTGTCCTGACTCTCTGTGTTCACTAAAGATCCCATGGTTCTTATCATAAGAGTTGGGGTGTTAACCTCAGTGTCCTGGTTAAATTCCCAATCTGGCTCTCAAACCATTACGGCCACCTAATCATCCCCAGCTTCCAATTGGCTCATTCATCCCCAGTATCTATTCCCCAGGTTGTTGCTGTAAAGGAGAATGTGTTCTCAGTCAACTTACCTGGTAGAATAAGGGTTGAACCTTTTTCATTGCCCTGTCCCCTTCCTATAGGAATCTTCACAGCACCGGTCAGGGGAGTCTACTACTTCAGCTTCTCAGGTCACAACAGTTCTGCCAGACCCATGGGGCTTCGACTGATGAACAATGGAGAACAGATGATTACTGTGTACAACCACGTCTCTGGAAAACCGATATGAGACCGCAACCAATGGCATCTCGCTGCAGCTGAATGTAGGAGAGCATGTTTACATGCAACTTGGGGCCAATACATGGATCTTTGACAATAGCAATAACCACAGCACATTCATTGGTCATTTGCTCTTCCGTCTGTGAGGAGAAGGAAGCTCATTGGTTGATTTCCAGTCATGTAATTGTTCTCAGTAAGGTAGTTCTAAAACCAATGTTTAGGGCATATTGGTTAATCAATGTGGTGATCATATATGAACACTATTAAACTTGTGAATATTTAGAGTGGTAATACAGGTGTACATATTAAGCTCATTCTTGTGTAATATATTTTATATGAAACTTGCTGATTTAATCCTTTTGTCTCTTAATAAAAACCTTAACTGTATATATTTATCCAGAGTGGTGCTGAAATTAGTCAGCTACACTTTTTATTACACAACACTAACTGTAAAACACTTTGGGCTACAATGTGTTGTACGAGAAATGCTATGCAAATAAAGTGTATTATTGTTATGATCACATGTCAGTCATATTGCTTTCACATACCCCTGGTTTGTCATTCCACGTAGTAATCAATGTTATTCAGGTATTAGCTTCTTGAGCCACGTTTATACCTGGTACTAACATGCGTTCTTTGTCCTGATCTTCTCCACATTCTGATTTTGCCCACATTTTTAGACAGTTGTAGACAATTAAAAAGACTCTGATCTGGTTTTGATTAGATCTTATAAGTGTAAACGGACAAGATCGGGACAAGTTCAGGATGAAGGATGCATGTTAGCGGAAGGTATAAACGGGGCTTTGGTGAACGTGTATCTTGTTTATGACACACTTATAAAGAAGGCACATGTCAAGGTTATTTCCTTATGACAGCTGATTGGACAAAACAAACCACACCCGAGATAAATAGAGACCAATGTACAAATAATACAGGTTATCTTATCAAGTCTGTCTCTTCAGAGGTTGATATCCGACACAGTAAACATGACTACAATAGGCTATACACAGGAGGCTGGAGGCACCTTAATTAGGGAGAACGGGCGTATGGTAATGACTGGAGCGGAGTCTGTGGAATGGAATCAAACGCATGATTTCCAGGTCTCTGATGCCATTCCATATGCTCCGTTCCAGCAGCCTCCTGTGATCCAATAGAACATGTAGTAAATAGATCTAGTCACTGTGTAACAGGGTGATCCAAACACAACCCCCCCCTCCCCAGATCACTGTGTAACAGGATGATCCAAACCCCCCCCCCCCTCCCCAGATCACTGTGTAACAGGATGATCCAAACACAACCCCCCCCTCCCCAGATCACTGTGTAACAGGATGATCCAAACACAACCCCCCCCCCTCCCCAGATCACTGTGTAACAGGATGATCCAAACACAACCCCCCCCCCCTCCCCTCCACTCTACCACATAATATCCTACATTGGAGATCTCAAATAGATCTAGTCACTGTGTAACAGGATGATCCAAACACAACCCCCCCCTCCCCTCCACTCTACCACATAATATCCTACATTGGAGATCTCAAATAGATCTAGTCACTGTGTAACAGGATGATCCAAACACAACCCCCCCCCCTCCCCTCCACTCTACCATATAATATCCTACATTGGAGATCTCAAATAGATCTAGTCACTGTGTAACAGGGTGATCCAAACACAGCCCCCCCCTCCCCTCCACTCTACCACATAATATCCTACATTGGAGATATCAAATAGATCTAGTCACTGTGTAACAGGGTGATCCAACCCCCCCCCCCCCCCCTCCCCTCCACTCTACCACATAATATCCTACATTGGAGATATCAAATAGATCTAGTCACTGTGTAACAGGGTGATCCAACCCCCCCCCCCCCTCCCCTCCACTCTACCACATAATATCCTACATTGGAGATCTCAAGTATTCATTTGTTAATTCCTCTGAAAGGTCATGGGGAGACAGGGCTGTGCTGAGTGAGCAGGCCCCCCCATATGTTCACTCTCAAGCCCCTGTGAGGGCCTGGCGTGGATGGAACACACTGGTGGAGGGTCGTCAGAGCAGTAACTTATTAATAGAGGTGTTTAGAGGTGAATAGATAATAGAGGTGTTTTCTGCATTAACAAATGTTTTCATGAGTATTATATTCTCTTGGTCTTATTGTGAGTGCACATTCATTGTGGTTATTCTACAAGATACAGAATATTTTTCATACCGAGAACACTGAGAAGAATGTGTCTCGTGTCCATTAAGACTGTATTGTAGAAGTCAGGTGAGTGTAGTGGTGACAACATGGGCGCTGAATCTCAATACTGTCCTCCTGCCCTCACCCCACAACCGTGACAGAGGGTACTGAGGGGGAAAGGGAGGGAGGAAGGGGTCCCTGAGGCTAGGGATGGTGTGTGTGTGTGTGTGTGTGTGTGTGTGTGTGTGTGTGTGTGTGTGTGTGTGTGTGTGTGTGTGTGTGTGTAAGAGGAGCTGAAGGAGGACAGGCTCATTGTACTGTCTGGAATATATGGAGTGATTCAAACATGGTTTTACACGTTTGATGTGTTTGACTCCGTTCCATGAATTCCATTCCAGACATTACAACGAGCCCTTCCACCTATAGGTCCTCCCACCAGCCTCCTCCTGTATGGATGTATGTGTTGTTTATGTTGGGGGTAATAATCTCTCTGTGTCCATATGGTTTAGATGCTTATGGTTTAGATGCTTAAAAGAAACAGGGGGGTACTTGGGGATGAAGCTGAGGGAGGGGTTGGGGGTTGTAATTAGGGATGGGGGGCTGAGGGAGGGGTTGGGGATTGTATTTGGATTGGGGGAGAGGCTGAGGGAGGGGTTTGGGGGTTGTATTTGGGATGGGGTGGGGGGGTGGGGGAGGGTTCAGGGGTTGTATTTGGAATGAGGGGGGGCTGAGGGAGGGTTCGGGGTTCACTTAACTACTACATTAATAGAGCCAATGACAGCATGGATGTCCTCGGTGGGAAAATATCAGGATCTTTCTGCTAATCTCTCTCTCGCTCACAGGCCCGGCTGACTGAACAGTAGAACTACATACTGAGTGGAGATAAATAACCATGGCAACGAAGTTAGTGTCATACGATCGGCTGGTCTCTCGGCCCCAAATGAGATTAAAAAAGGGTCAGGGGTCAGTGAGACATCTGATGTACCGCAAGCCAACAAGGACATCACCTCTCCTTCCTGTGTTTTGTTTTGAATAGTCATTTCAACATGTTCCATCTTCCAAAACAGAGTGAGCTTTCACTTTGGATTCAACACCCTGTGTAGAGACCATGTGTATCTGTAAGGGTTCAACTCTCAAAATATCCCTACTTTCACGTTCACTTTGAGGGTAAGTGAAGAGTAAAAGATATAGCTCTATATCTCACGGATCACACTGTGGCACTGATTGATTCCCTTCAATGCAGAAGTGAGACTGTGACAACTTCCCTCAAAAGAGGAACTGTTGCGACACACCAGCACACTAAGACAATATGATGCAGGGCCAGGGTCCTGCTCATTAGGCACCAAACGGAAGAAAACAGACAAACGGGGAGGGACTACCTGTTCCTGTCCAATAAGAAAACCTCCTTTTGCAAAACGTTTTCGGTTGTATTTTGCCCGAATGTACACGACCCAGGCTAAAGGATGAAGGACAACAGGTTACCATGGCTACCCCATGGCTAAAGCATCTCCAACCTTACGTGAGATCACCTTATGGGTCAGGCTGTGTACCTGAGAGATTTTTGGCCTAATGGCCTCTCCACCTGGCCAGGCTAAGTATTACAGTGTGTGTGAGCAGTTGGAACTGATTATTACAGTGTACCTGTCAATAAGCAAACCGCCATTGTATTTCACCCTTCTAGGATCCATCATCATTCCTCAAAGGAATCCCACCTTACCTATACAGGACCACGTCACAGTATTATACACACACATGCATCCCGTTTAGTCATGGCTTGCAAACGCACAAAAACATACAAGGATGCATGAATGTACTGTCCGCAAGCACACAGTAAGAGCTATATGGCCAAACCAGTTTTGTCACGCCCTGACCTTAGTTATCTTTGTTTTCTTTATTATTTTGGTTAGGGCAGGGTGTCACGAGGGTGGTATGTGTGTTTTTGTCTTGTCTAGGAGGTTTTCTATATCTATGGGGTTTTAGTATGTCTAGGTATATGTAGGTCTATGGTGGCCTGAATTGGTTCCCAATCAGAGACAGCTGTTTATTGTTGTCTCTGATTGGGGATCCTATTTAGGTTGCAACTTTGGTTTTGTGGGCTATTGTCTATGTGTAGTTGCATGTCAGCACTAGTTGTTTATAACGTTTTGTTAGTTTGTTTAAGTGTTCTTCGTAAAATAAAAGAAGAATGGGTTCCAATCACGCTGCGCCTTGGTTTCCCCACAGAGTTAAACATAGTATCACTGTTTCAATGGGTTGATCCAGCTGATCGTACATCTGTTAACAGCAACAACTAAACCATTTAGAAAACTCTTTCTCTGCATACAGTAACTATTTCTCCGAAATGTATCTGTCTGCCTGTCTGTGTCTGCCTGTCTGTGCCTGTCTGTGTCTCCCTCCCTCCCTCCCTCTTCCTCCCTCCCTCCCTCTCCCTCCCTCCCTCCCTCCCTCCCTCCCTCCCTCCCTCACTCCCTCCCTCCCTCCCTCCCTCCCTCCTCAGGGATCCCCAGGTCCGACTATTGTATACTAAACCAGACCTGGTTTCCCTAGAGATTCTCTGTGGTGAATATTAATTTGAGCTGTACAATTCAGTGTATTCTTCAAACGTTTTGCATAAATCATGATGTCACACACAGATCTCACACACGGATTCTGCACTGACTGGACAAAGAATCAGAAACACAAAGCTTTATAACTATCAATGAGCTCCATATTCTGAGGTATTACCGGAAGCTTCTAATCTAATCATAACATACGTAGGTGACGGTACACTCATACTGCCTTTGTTTGGACAACATATCCATTTCATTTCAGGAATGGTAAGAAAGGTTTCTGATTGATTCTATTGAAAATTGTATTACGTATCCTACCCCATTAAAAGGGCTAATCTACAGTCGCTACATCCATTTTTGGACTAATAAATCAATGATTTATACTCATTGATTCTGGAAGAAGCTTAGTTCAACTGTCACACTTCGTCAGAACCCAAAATATAAGCTTGTTTTAAACAAACACACTACATCCTCAAAACATGGTTAAAACTATACTTTGGGATGGTCAGTCCTTGTATACAAAGCTCTTTCTATGAAATTGAGAGTTTTAGCTACAATTCTCCTATCCCATCCCTCAGCTTTTTACCAAAACAGAGGTGGGGTGTCCACTTTGTTGTAGTCTCAACTGCTGATTGGTCCTTTAAGTGAATGACTAGGCCTAACAATATGGTCCCAGACAGCCTCAAACATCCTCCATTTTAAAACTGGAACCTTATCTTTGTGTGATTTCTCTGAAAAAGCAAGCCTCAGACCATTAAGGTTGCATTGGTAGACGTAGGGCACGCCACAGTGCGTTAGTCTTGACTGTCAAGGGTCACTGAGTTCACCAAGGAAGCAGAACCTCTGTGATGATGACTAGAACCCTCAAGCCAGAAGGGAAGTAAACCATGTTAGCTGCTGTTCAACCTATTTTTATTTTACTAGGCAAGTCAGTTAAGAACAAATTCTTACTTTCAATGACAGCCTAGGAACAGTGCCTTGTTCAGGGGCAGAACAACAGATTTTTACCTTGTCAGCTCAGGGAGCTGATCTTGCAACCGATCGGTTACTAGTCCAACGCTCTAACCACTAGGCTACCTGCCACCTGGTGGAAGTCTTGTAAAGAATAGATATTGGGATCAGTTCTTTCCTGCCCTCACACCTCTCTCATTCGCTCTCTCGCCCTCTCCCTCCGTCTCGCCCTCTCCCTCCGTCTCGCCCTCTCCCTCCGTCTCGCCCTCTCCCTCCGTCTCGCCCTCTCCCTCTCACACACACACACACACTTACTGACATTAATACACACATACACACCTCAACATCCATAAAGTGTGCACACGCACAAACTGGAATTCTTCCTCGTCCATTCCACCACAGCGAAGTTGCCTTCCTCTCCCTTCCCCCGCCACATGTACCATGATGTATGGAATGTCTTCCCATTATAAAGCTGTGACTGGTCATTTTATGGACATACATACCAGCCCCAAACAGACTCGGGCTCGGCCCTTCCAAGAGAAGCCGTCTTTCTCTGCTTTTTCAAACACAACACCCCAACACATCATTTTCCCCCTGTCTGCTGCCTCATTCAAACACCCCAACACATCATTTTCCCCTGTCTGCTGCCTCATTCAAACACCCCAACACATCATTTTCCCCTGTCTGCTGCCTCATTCAAACACCCCAACACACCATTTTCCCCCTGTCTGCTGCCTCATTCAAACACCCCAACACATCATTTTCCCCTGTCTGCTGCCTCATTCAAACACCCCAACACATCATTTTCCCCTGTCTGCTGCCTCATTCAAACACCCCAGCACATCATTTCCCCCCTGTCTGCTGCCTCATTCAAACACCCCAACACATCATTTTCCCCCTGTCTGCTGCCTCATTCAAACACCCCAGCACATCATTTTCCCCGTCTGCTGCCTCATTCAAACACCCCAGCACATCATTTTCCCCTGTCTGCTGCCTCATTCAAACACCCCAACACACCATTTTCCCCCTGTCTGCTGCCTCATTCAAACACCCCAGCACATCATTTTCCCCGTCTGCTGCCTCATTCAAACACCCCAACACATCTAATTCCACCCTCTCTCTGCCTCATTCAAACACCCCAACACATCTAATTTCACCCTCTCTCTGCCTCATTCAAACACCCCAACACATCTAATTTCACCCTCTCTCTGCCTCATTCAAACACCCCAGCACATCATTTTCCCCGTCTGCTGCCTCATTCAAACACCCCAACACATCTAATTCCACCCTCTCTCTGCCTCATTCAAATAACCCAACACATCTAATTTCACCCTCTCTCTGCCTCATTCAAACACCCCAACACATCTAATTCCACCCTGTCACGCCTTGGTCTTAGTGTTTTGTGTTTTCGTTATATATTTGGTCAGGCCAGGGTGTGACAGGGGTTTATGTTATTGTATTTCGTATTGGGGTTTGTTGTATTTGGGATCGCGGCTGATTAGGGGTGTTGTATAGGCTTGGCTGCCTGAGGCGGTTCTCAATCAACAGTCAGGTGATTCTCGTTGCCTCTGATTGGGAACCGTATTTAGGTAGCCTGAGTTTCGCTTTGTCTTTCGTGGGTGATTGTTCCTGTCTCTGTGTAGTTTCACCAGATAGGCTGTAATTAGGTTTCACGTTCCGTTTGTTGTTTTTGTATTTATTAGTTATTTTCATGTATCGCACTTTTCTTCATTAAAGACATGAGTAACCACCACGCTGCATTTCGGTCCGACTCTCTCTCAACAAACGAAGAACGCCATTACACACCCTCTCTCTGCTTCATTCAAACACCCCAACACATCTAATTCCACCCTCTCTCTGCCTCATTCAAACACCCCAACACATCTAATTCCACCCTCTCTCTGCCTCATTCAAACACCCCAACACATCTAATTCCACCCTCTCTCTGCCTCATTCAAACACCCCATGACATCTGCTTTTCACCGTCTGCTGGTTGTTTCCCAGTACTCATGCCACTCCATCTCTCACACACATGGTTACAAACATCTGTCTGTCTGCTGATTGGGCTTGGCTGAAGACACAGAAAGCCCCCTCTGTCCCCTTCTGACTGCCTATATTCAGAAACCATGTGACAGGAAGCACCACTCGTCAACTATACCCAGTGTACCCAGCATGCCCTCTACTCTAACAGTTGGAGGGACCAAAAAACCATTCTAAACTGGTGCCCTTCAGTGTTGCTCGACTACATCACAGAAAAGTTGTGTTTATGTTCAACCATTGACAAAGCAAACAGGAACACGTTTCAGAACGGTGTAAAGAGATCAACATGTTTGAGATAGGGTTCCTGATGTTTGTAGAGGGCCTGAAAAACCAGAGGTCCAATAGGAGCCAGGCCTGGGCCTGACATATGATGAAACAGTAAGGCCTATAGATGTACTAGGCCTGCACATTTTAGTCATTTATCCAGAGAAACTTATAGTAAAGAATGCATACATTTTAATACTATTTTTTTCATAGTGGGCCCTCATGGGAATCGAACCCAAAACCCTGGTGTTGTAAGCACCATGCTCTACCAACGGAACTACACAGGACCTACAGTCTTAATAAGAGCCCACACCCACGCAATCACACCAACAGAATGAAGAGCACACACCCACGCAATCACACCAACAGAATGAAGAGCACACACCCACGCAATCACACCAACAGAATGAAGAGCACACACCCACGCAATCACACCAACAGAATGAAGAGCACACACCCACGCAATCACACCAACAGAATGAAGAGCACACACCCAACAGAATGAAGAGCACACACCCACGCAATCACACCAACAGAATGAAGAGCACACACCAAAATGTTGCAGAAAATGCCTTTTGTATTCAAAAGTCCTCCAAACCAGACAGGTGGGTAGTAATAGACTTGAGGTCAAAATTACAATTGAATCAGGATTTCACATTTCAGAAAGTAATCATAAAAATGTAAAATGAAAACACAAACATGGCTTACTTTTCTCTGAACCCCACAGCATAAATCTGCTTGGGTTCATATTCTCTGTGAATTAGTACCAGTGTGTGTGTGTGTGGGGGGGGTCTACACCTCAACTTCCTCTCTGAAAAATACAAAAAGTAACACTATGAGCCCAACTGAAATCAAACTGAAACTGTAGAGTACTGTTGTGATTAGAGGGCTCCTTGGTTGGCACATGGAGACAAGTGTAATTCTCAGGAAGGCACTTGTCATGGGGTCCAGTCATACTGTTGTGATTAGAGGGCTCCTTGGTTGGCACATGGAGACAAGTGTAATTCTCAGGAAGGCACTTGACATGGGGTCCAGTCATGCGTATTCTCCATGTCATGTCAGTAACATCTGTAAGGTCCTTGTTTGTGTAAAGAGTGACACTGGCAAGGGAAGTGCAAGTTTTGTATTCAATCCAACATCATCACCAGTCCCAAAGAAAAACCACAAACCACCACATTCCAGGGGCGTATTCATTATGGAAACCGTTTAAGAGCCAAATGTAAGCAAATAGAGAAAAACAAGTTTCTATTGGACAAATTCAGGTAGGTCACCCCCATTTTCTTCCGTTTAAGAAACGTTTTGCAACAGAATCTGCATAATGAATACGCCCCATGTCTTTCAACAGGTAATGTACCACAGCTTGATGTTCAAGCTATTTGTTATGTTTAGTCTTATTTGAACAGGATGCTCAGGTTTAAGCTAATTCCAGTGAACAGTGCAGGTTTACTGACTGGCATATGGGGTTTATTTGACACTGAACCGAAAAAAATAACTTTTGCAGGGAGTTCCCTGGGGGGGGCAAATGTTCCTTGAGCCCAGCAGAATCCACAGAAAGCAGACCCTCCCTGTTCAGCAGAAGGAGGAGTCCTCCAATCAATCCATCTCTTCTGCCCAGAAGACGTGAAAAAGTACAACTCAACAGTAATCAAACCCCACATAACATTATCATAGCAAAACAAAGCAACAGTGTCTCTCTTAGGTTTCACAATAAGACATTCCCATCGAGGCACGTTTCCAGAGAAGTGTCAAATACAAAGCTGTTTGATATTGAACTAAAAACTTAAACATTCAAGTACTTTGTCATGTAAACACTTTTTAGGCTATATCAATATCGAATGTTGTCATCCTCGATGGTGTGTGCGATAATACAACAGTGGGCAGCTTTCTATATTGACCGCCGCCTAATCAACAAAAAAAAAAGAGACCGTATCATTTTGTTAACAAGTTATCAAAATAGGGCTTGTTTGATGGTTTTCACATAGATGAAACACTCACAGCTGCACGAAACATGTTTTCTTAGAGAAGCACGCAAGAACAACAGCGATCTCCACCGCTGGGTAAAGAAGAATAGTTCATCTGTCTCACGATTTCTGCGAACAGTTCGTCGACCAAGCCTTTATTTTTTGCAGAAGTTTCCATAAACGGGCAATTCCACTCCTGAGCCAGCGCCTTGCCTTCCCCGGAAGAGACCTCCCTCTCGCCTTCCAAGTCCACCTTGTTTCCAACCAATACCATTGGCACTCTTTCGTATCTTTTCACTCGGATGATTTGATCCCTCAATGCCTTGATGTCTTGGAAGCTCTGCTGGTTGACCAGACTGTAGACCAAAATAAATCCCTGCCCGTTTTTGATGTACAGGTCTCGCATGGAGGCGAACTGTTCGGTCCCGGCCGTGTCCAGTATCTCCAGAACAGAGGGCGACGAGTCCACCTCGATCTCCTTTCTGTAGAAATCCTCTATTGTGGGGTCGTATTTCTCAATGAAGGATCCCGTCACAAACTGGACCGTCAATGCTGATTTACCCACGCCGCCCGAGCCCAACACAACCACTTTATACTCCCTCATGGCTCCAGAAAGCAGACAGCCTTTCTCTACGAATCCTCTTCCCACCCGCGGTCCGCCCCGATGTTTTTAGACCGCAGACACCTTTCACGGGTGGGACTTGTC
This sequence comes from Oncorhynchus kisutch, assembly GCF_002021735.2. NCBI lineage: Eukaryota > Metazoa > Chordata > Actinopteri > Salmoniformes > Salmonidae > Oncorhynchus > Oncorhynchus kisutch. The sequence goes on from NC_034203.2 coordinate 37,999,866, forward strand.
AAATCCCTCGGCGGAAAAGCTTTCGAGGAACGTCTCCAAAAGTCTTGCTAAGAAGCCGAAGACTGTGGCCGTTCCCGAACATTAGTAATATAACGTGGAGCACATTTTCGGTTATTTGTACTGTGCCATGGTGTCGGAACGCGTGAACAAGTCTTTCTCTGCCTGTCGTTTCCTGCCCACTGTTTCTCGGCGCAAGGCAACTAACGTCACGAGCCAAGGCTTACTTCCGTTTTCGTAAAGGGGCAGTCGCCCAAAACGTTACTCAATATAAATATTAGTCACTCACTCTTGTGTCAGTCAGGTGACCCGTGCTCTTTGTAACAAATTACTGTTACAAGACGCCTTGAAGTGTGTTGTCCAGGGCATGTCCCCACAATACTTATCTTATATGATGAGGTTGATATCAGGAGGCTTATCATTTATCTATTAATATTCAACTGAATGTTGCCCATTGAAAGCGGGTGACAAACTTGTGTTTTGGTGCTTTCAAGACAAGTGGTGCCGCATTCAAAACAATAAGGAACTTGGAAATCTCAGACTTCTGACTTCAGTGCATTAAAAAAATGGAAACTCTGGGGGCTACGACAGGGGAAAAATCGATTTGAAGGATTTTTGGGAACATGAGGTAATCATGAGGTGACTACTGGTTGAGAGAATGCCAAGATTGTGCAAAGCTGTCATCGAGGCAAAGGGTGGTTACTTTGAAGAATCTCAAATATAAAATATATTTTGATTTGTTTAACACCTTTTGGTTACTACATGATTCCCAATGTGTTATTTCATAGTTTTGATGTCTTCACTATTATTCTACAATGTAAAAAAAAAAAAATGTTAAAAATAAATAAAGAACAACCCTTGAATGAGTGGGTGTGTCCAAACTTTTGACTGGTTCTGTAGGTATGTTTATTATAGACATATTCTTTATGAAATATATGACTGAATGAAATATGCCATTTTCTCAAGGCATCCATTACTTTTAACAAACATCACCATAAAGTAGGGCTTTACTCTTTCGCCAGACCCACTGGCTCCAGGTCATCTATAAGTCTTTGCGTGCAACTCTGTGTTGTTGTTTGTGTCGCACTGCTTTGCTTTATCTTGACCAGGCCACAGTTGTAAATGAGAACTTGTTCTCAACTAGCCTACCTGGTTAAATAAAGGTGAAATAATGGAAGCAATGGAACAGAAAACGATCATGTCCCCCAAAAGGTGTCTTGTCATCATTGAAGCTCTCTGACACAGGAAGTGTAAGTCATCTGTGTAGAATCCAGAGAGACAGGTTCCCAATGCCCCGGGGAACCTACTGATAGTGACATCACCATCCCCTGGTTCGAGACGGAATCTGTGTCCTAATCCTCTCTGGTATGAGAGTAGACTCTACATACACTCAAGGCTAACTGCCTTGGGTCATAGTTCCTTCAACTATTTCACTTCAAAATAGTGAACAGTCCTGACATTTTCCCACTATTTTTAAGTTTTACTATTGAAAAGTAATATCCCAAGAAAAAAATACAGTAAAGTACACACAAATGTTTATTTAGACAAATCTACAAACTTAAAAAAGTAGGGCATTCAATGAGTTGGTCTGATGGGAATCCATCCAAAACAGGGAAGCCATGCCCCTCCTCCACTTGTGCAATGTCATGACATACCTGGACCAGCTATTGAGATGTGCCTTTTGTTAAGTAAATCAGGTGTTAAATGAGGTGAAAAGAACACTGGAGTGCTACTTTATTGTTTAAATATTACATTTGAATCATTTAGCAGACACTCTGATCCAGAGCAATATACTGGATTAATTAGGGTTAAGTGCTTTGCTCAAGGGCACATTGACAGGTTTTTCACCTAGTTGGAGGTTTAATTGTCAGTCAAAGCTGGTTCCTGCCCAATGTAGGCTCTACATAAGTCTTCCACACACTCTTGAGTGCATTTCAGCAGGATTTGAAATCAATAATTGTTTTTATTTAACCAGGCAAGTCAGTTAAGTACAATTACAATGACAGACAATGCTGGGCCAATTGTGCGCCGCCCTATGGGACTCCCAATCACAACTAGTTGTGATTCAGCCTGGAATTGAACCAGGGTCTGTAAGTGACACCTCTAGCACTTAGATGCAGTGCACTCGGGGAGCCCTTAATTCAGAACTGTTGTTGAGATCATAATTAGTGTTTCTTTGTAGTCGTAGTTCTCATGATGAACCAGACAGTACAGTATGATAACATAAAACAGTGCTAGTCACCAACCATGTTCCACGACTTGGCAGCCACAAGCCGCATGTTTGCTCCAGCACAGCATGAGCACAACTAATCTACAAGACTTTTGATTAGCTGAGTAGACATCCCATTGCAGAATACTTGTTAGATATTACTGCATGGTCGGAACTAGAAGCACGAGCATTTCACTACGCTCGCATTAACATCTGCTAATCATGTGTATGTGACCAATAACATTTGATTTTATTTGATAAATGGGTGTCCAATTTCACTGGTGTTATTTGGGTGAAGACAATTATTTGTCCACTAGATGGCAATAAGACTGAAGTTTGAAGCAGAATCTGTCTGTTTTCATGTGATGTCAGAGTGCCTCATTATTTTTTGGAACATGTTCTGATGTGTTTTGGATGCTCTTTAAAGTAATGTTTCAAAGACTAAAGTTAACAGACAAACACGGAGACCATAGATGAGTTGCGTGAGCAAATCAGTTTTAGTTTTATTCATTTTTTTTTATAATTCATAACAGCAAGAGTCATTTCTGGCAACAATAAATTGTGCATAAAACAAATCTGAAAGCAGAGTAGTACATTATTCTGTAGCAACTATAAGCAAAGAAAATGTAAGTGATCACTTACACATAATAAGCAGTCAAGCCTGTGTGCCCCCAGCAGGGAAGAGAGACCTTGGTTTAATAAGCCGAGAGACAGTGAAATCTGTCCGAGCAGCACTGGTTAGTTTGGTTCAATAGCACTTATACAGCGACCTCGAGTCAGAAATAAGTTGACCTTGACTGAAGACGGTTACATTCATTTGAAAGAGTATTTACCTATTCATTTAGTATGGCGGTGAGCCTTCGCCTGCTGAGTGCACAGTTACCTGGTAGCATTAGCTGTATCTGTCCTGTGAGTCCATGTTGACATGACTAATATTACTGTGATAAGACAATATTTCTTGGGTGGTTTGGCATTTACATTACATCTTATTCTTGAGATCTCATGGAGTTTCTTGGTAAAATGTTATATCACAAGTGATTGATGACTTGTCTGCAGTCTCTTTTCCCCAAATGTCGATGTTATTTAGTAAATTAAAAATATGAATTTTCCTTATCTACCTATATATATATTGTTTACATTTGTGTTCTTTTACATGCAGTCAAATCAACTAAAATATAATATGGTTTCTAATATCATTTATTGTAGTTATTGTACCAGAGGTCCAAGTATGAAGGGCCTGGTCCAACATTTGAAATATAGACAATATAGGATGTTTGTTTTATGTAAAAAATAAAAATAAAAATACAAGGGGAGTGAACATGGGGGGGGGCATGCTCCCCTTGAGAATTCCCTGGCAAACTACAAGCCACTGACAAAAGAAGTCAAAAAGCACATAGCTTTTTCTGAGTGCATTGGCTGAGAAACTGGTGCGATTTTCTTTTCATTTTGCAAGCAAATTTGTTTAGCTGGTCTTTCAGTTTAGATGTTTTAAATTAACCTAACAAAATTCCTTATAATTATAGAATTTTTTATTCAAAATAATATCTCAATATGATACATGTTTTTTCTCTGTTCATTGACTATATACAGAAGTGCAAAAAGTCAACCTTCGTCCCTTAGTTTAAAGATCGTTCATCTGCAGCATTACAGACCTTCCTGATTCGGGAAAGTCTACTACTTCACCTCTCATCTCACTATTTACCCAACTCCAGAGACCCATCAATCTCACCGTTCATTTTGGCCTGATATTCAGGGCAATCTTAAGAAATATTAAAACAATATTTTTTTTTGAAATGGATAAAGTAGAAAATAACTTGTTTTCTCCTTCCCTAAACATGGACAATCTACATTTCGACACAATATATTTTCAAACAAGACCTCAAAGAAAAAAGAGCTAGTTGAAACATTCGTTTTCAGCCAGAGTTGATGCCTTGGCAACCTACCAACTGATCAAATCAATGTCATTCCTTGTATCAATATCAAAAGGTCTTTGATCAACAAAAGTAATTGATAATGAACCTCTTCAATCTAAAGAGACATCCAGCTACATGAATGATCTGAATACTTTATCTGACTCCACACATTATTATTAATCATGAATATGGTTTAAAAAAGTTATGGATGTAATACCACCTCAGTCTACAACGGCTATTTAACAATATTGTCAAGTAGAATATAATAAGGCAAAAACCTACAAACTAAATATTCAAATATATTCAAATCCTTAAGTAATACATAACACATGAGTTCAATGAAATTTAAGAGAGTAAATTGTTACTTGAGAAAAAAAAAGAAAAAAAATTCTAAAACACATGCAGTATGTGTACGGACTATAAAATATCATTGGTGTTCATTGCCTGTATGGGGATTGAAAGTACATGTGATTGGGTTGGGACCCAGTCCAGTAATCTAAGGCTTCAATAGATACAATTGAATAGGTATTAGGTACATTACAATCAGTAAAGAGATTTTACACCTCAGCCAAAACAGAAAAAACAACAAATGAAATCACAGAACATAATGGCATGTGAAAACAAGGGTTCTGAAATTCATTCTCTGCTCCCCCAATTCTGTGTTGAACCTTCCTGAATTTGGTCATATACTTCGGTAACACTTCGTGCATGAGCAGAACTGTGCTTTGGTATCCAGAACCGGATTAAATCAGGTCCAAAAAGGGAAAGATTTTCGTTATTTTTTGATTAATATCAAATCAATGATTTTGTTGTATTACCTCAATTAAAGTTAAATTAGCCTATAGAGGGGTAATGGGGTAGGGGAAGCACAAAAACACTCAACCAAGTGCCAAATCTTCTTATGACCTAATTTAAGTCTGACTTTCTTACTTTAACAACACATGGTTTTACGGTGCTTCTTTGCAGACACAGTTTTAGAATCTCTCCACCTTTAAGGCTGAGAACAAGGAATTAACACCTGATGGAGAGCTAGTACGTCCAACATCACTTCAACAGGCTTTAGAGTCTACGGACTTACACCTCCTCAGTCACCATGAGCTCAGCCCGTCTGATAAACACCACAATAAAGCACAAAAAGAAAGGCGAAACAAAAACAGATCGATAAAAAGAGAAAAGGCACCTCTGTTTTTAGATGTAGGAGACTGACGACTTAAAAGGCTGGAGACAACCCCAACAACAAAGCAAATGGTACAATGTTTAAAAAACAATTATAAACTGGGTGGTTCGAGCCCTGAATACTGATTGGTTGACAGCCGTGGTATATCAGACCGTATACCACGGGTATGACAAAACATTTATTATTTTTACTGCTCTAATTACGTTGGTAACCAGTTTATAATAGCAATAAGGCACCTCGGGAGATTGTGGTATATGGCCAATATACCACGGCTATGGTCTGTATCCAGGCACTCCGCGCTTCGTCGTGCTTAAGAACAGCCCTTAGCCGTGGTATATTGGCCATATACCACACCCCCTCGGGCCTTATTACTTAAATAGACAATGAAGAAATTATGTAAAAATCTAAACTTGAGCCATACAAAACACATATCTTAGGTAAACAGAATAACACTGCTGAACTAACACTCTGGCTTGGGATGTATGGCCTCTATGGTGCTTAAAGCTGTGCTTTCAAAAGGTACACAGGTGTGTTTCTTACCCAGAACATTCATATGTCTCTGACCCTCATTTTAGTATCTAGTTTAACTAGAAGCCTTATTAAAAACAGAAAACTGTACATGCTCTGACGTTTCGCCCTTTTAAAATGTATTGTGCCTTTCTGATTTAAATTTAAATTTAAGGGGCACGTTTGCAAATGTTTTAAGTCGATTACTTTAAAAACAGAACAAAGCGAATAAAAAATGGTGTCTTGGTCTACCAACGTACCAACACTGTATTATGCAGGGTAGATGCAACAACACCTCGGTCTCAACCTCAGGTGTGTGCAAAAAATATATAAAAAATAATTTGAGTGCCATGGTTTTGTGTTTGAACAAACAGGTGTACTGTTAATGTACTCAGTGTCTGTCTGTCAGCAGAGATGGACAGACAGACAGACACTCCTCTTCTCAGCTGGACATTGACTTGGAGGACGAGGGTGTGTGTGTGTGTGTGTGTGTGTGTCTGTGTGTGTGTGTCATGGCATCGACCGAGCACACCGATGTTTGCATGCGTAACAAGACCAGCATTCCAGAGTGGCTGAGAGATGATGACCGATGGTCCTCCAGTCCATTGCTTGACATTCTGAACACTATTTACATAAAGGCTGAACTCTTTAGGCTTGGACGGTGCCATCAACCAAACATTTGATCTGTAAAACAAGAGACGAGGAATTACATTAAAAAATACATTATTTTCAAATGAAGCTATAGCCTTCCAATATCTTATTGTTGTTCTCTGAAAGGTTGCTTAAAGCTGCAATCTGCAGTTCAAACAATAACAAAGTGGAGACCCCACCACTGTTTTGTCAAAAATCTGAGGGATGAGGCTGGAGAAATGTAACCACTCTCAAATTCATAGACATAGCTCAATGGGTATATATCATTCATTGAAATCTCAACGCGCACACTGCATTCAGAAAATACACTGCATTCGGAAAATACACTGCATTCCGAAAATACACTGCATTCCGAAAATACACTGTATTCGGAAAATACACTGCATTCGGAAAATACACTGCATTCGGAAAATATTAAGACACCTTCCCTTTTTCTGTTGCAGACTTATTCTAAAATAGATTAAATCAATAGAAAATGTAATTAATCTACACACAATACCCCACAATGACAAAGCAAAAACAGGTTTTTAGAATTTGTACAAATGTATTAAAAATAAAACAGAAATACCTATTTTTTTGTAATTTTTTCATTATTTTTTTAAACCCATCCACCAAGTATCATTTTTTTTATATCAATTTAAAAAAAAACTTTTCTGCTACATATACATATATTGTACATATACATTTTACGTACACATTTTGCATACTGTCACGCCCTGGCCATAGAGAGGCTTTTTATTCTCTATTTTGGTTAGGCCAGGGTGTGACTAGGGTGGGCATTCTATGTTCTTTTTTCTACGTTTTTGTATTTCTTCGTTTTTGGCCGGGTATGGTTCTCAATCAGCGACAGCTGTCTGTTGTTGGCTCTGATTGAGAATCATACTTAGGTAGCCTTTTCCCACCTGTGTTTTGTGGGTAATTATTTTTCCGTGTGTGTTTGTGTGCACCTAGGTTGCGTCACGTTCTTTGCTGTTTACCTGTTTGTTTTTTGGTTGTTTCGGTTTCACTTTCATTAAAAGATGTGGAACTACATGCACGCTGCGCCTTGGTTGATTTATGACAGGGAGTTTGAGGATAGCGAGCGTGACACATACACATTTTACATACATGGTACTTTTATATAAATCAATCACATAACAATAATACATTACCAAACATAAACTATTTAATCCCGCCCCTCAGCTACTCTCAGCCCATCCCACCTATCACCATAGACCTCAGCTCTTTAATCCCACCCCTCAGCTACTCTCAGCCCATCCCACCTATCACCATAGACCTCAGCTCTTTAATCCCGCCCCTCAGCTACTCTCAGCCCATCCCACCTATCACCATAGACCTCAGCTCTTTAATCCCACCCCTCAGCTACTCTCAGCCCATCCCACCTATCACCATAGACCTCAGCTCTTTAATCCCGCCCCTCAGCTACTCTCAGCCCATCCCACCTATCACCATAGACCTCAGCTCTTTAATCCCGCCCCTCAGCTACTCTCAGCCCATCCCACCTATCACCATAGACCTCAGCTCTTTAATCCCGCCCCTCAGCTACTCTCAGCCCATCCCACCTATCACCATAGACCTCAGCTCTTTAATCCCGCCCCTCAGCTACTCTCAGCCCATCCCACCTATCATCATAGACCTCAGCTCTTTAATCCCGCCCCTCAGCTACTCTCAGCCCATCCCACCTATCATCATAGACCTCAGCTCTTTAATCCCGCTCCTCAGCTACTCTCAGCCCATCCCACCTATCACCATAGACCTCAGCTCTTTAATCCCGCCCCTCAGCTACTCTCAGCCCATCCCACCTATCACCATAGACCTCAGCTCTTTAATCCCGCCCCTCAGCTACTCTCAGCCCATCCCACCTATCACCATATACCTCAGCTCGTTAATCCTGCCCCTCAGCTACTCTCAGTCCATCCCACCTATCACCATAGACCTCAGCTCTTTAATCCCACCCCTCAGCTACTCTCAGCCCATCCCACCTATCACCATAGACCTCAGCTCTTTAATCCCGCCCCTCAGCTACTCTCAGCCCATCCCACCTATCACCATAGACCTCAGCTCTTTAATCCCGCCCCTCAGCTACTCTCAGCCCATCCCACCTATCACCATAGACCTCAGCTCTTTAATCCCGCCCCTCAGCTACTCTCAGCCCATCCCACCTATCACCATAGACCTCAGCTCTTTAATCCCGCCCCTCAGCTACTCTCAGCCCATCCCACCTATCACCATAGACCTCAGCTCTTTAATCCCGCCCCTCAGCTACTCTCAGCCCATCCCACCTATCACCATAGACCACCCTCGTTTGGTTTCCATGTGCCATATATATTAAACTGTGTTATGCTGTTTTACATACATTTTGAACCTTTCTAATCGTAAAGTATCAAATCACATTTTACTTGTCACATGCGTCAAATACAACCTTACAGAGAAATGCTTACTTACAAGCCCTTAACCAAAAATGCAGTTAAGATAAATATGTGTTAAATATAACGAATAATTAAAAAGCAGCAGTAAAATAACAGTAGCGAGGCTATATTCAGAGGTTACTGGTACAGAGTCAATGTGCGGGGGCACAAGTTAGTCGAGATAAATATAGGTAGAGTTAAAGTTACTATGCAGAGATAATAAACAGAGTAGCAGCAGCGTAGAAGGGGGTGGGGGCAATGCAAATAGTCTGGGTAGCAATTTGATTAGCTGTTCAGGAGTCTTATGGCTTGGGGGAAGAAGCTGATAAGGAGCCTTTTGGACCTAGACTTGGTGCTCCGGTGCCGTGCGGCAGCAGAGAGAACAGTCTATGACTAGGGTGGATGGAGTCTATTACATTTTTGGGCCTTCCTCTGACACCGCCTGGTATAGAGGTCTTGGATGGCAGGAAGCTTTTTGAGATGTGAATACCAAGTATGTCTACTTCTCCATCCGCCCATTTTATTGGTAAACTACAAGGTGTCTTTTAACGATCCAATACATAATATGGTACACTTGTCATAATTAGGTTTTAGTCCAGAGAGGCTAGAAAAGTGATCAAGATCTTCAATGAGACTGTGCAGGGATCCAGATTGCGGACTTAAGAAAAAACTTGAGTCATCGGCATACATAGGGATCCAGATCACGGACTTAAGAAAAAACTTGAGTCATCGGCATACATTGACACTTTTGTTTTTTCCCCCTGGATTTCTAACACCTTGATGTTCTTGTTGGATCTCATTTTAACATCTAGCCTTTCAATGGCCATAATAAATAGATATGAAGACAACGGACATCCTTGTTTTACTCCTCTTAAAAGCTCAATACTTTCTGAGAAGTATCCATTATTTACTATTTTACATCTGGGGTTGCTGTACATAACTTTAACCCATTGTATAAAATATTCCCCAAAATTAAAGTAATCCAGGCATTTATATATGCTGTTACTTCCTCTATTTCCATTACCATCTACCTGCTCTGTTACTTCCTCAAACATCTGTTACTTCCTCTATTTCCATTACCATCTACCTGCTCTGTTACTTCCTCTATTTCCATTACCATCTACCTGCTCTGTTACTTCCTCTATTCCCATTACCATCTCCCTGCTCTGTTACTTCCTCTATTTCCATTACCATCTACCTGCTCTGTTACTTCCTCTATTTCGTACTTTATCAAACACCTTTTAAAAATCCGTTTTGAAAACCAGACCTGGTATCTTAGATGTTTCATAACGTTCAATTGTTTCAAGTAATTGTCGTATATTATCTCCATGTAAATAATCTGTCTGATCAGGATAAACTTTTTTATTCTATGTACTATGCATTTTGCCAGGATTTTCGCATCACAACATTGAAGTGTAACAGGCCTCCAGTTTTTTTAAATGGACTGAAACTTCATACTTACCACCTGGTTCTTGTTAATGAAATAGTAGACTTTCAGGCACTTGTTGAGTACCTGAAAGTCTACCATTTTAAATAGCAGTTATTAAAACATGTTAATAATGGATATTTGAGTACATCAAAAAAGGTCTGATATAACTCTACTGGTATACCATCAAGCCCTAGTGTTTTTCCAGACTGAAAAAAGGTTCCTCTCCTGTAAGTTGGCCTTCACTTTCTGAACATTTGTTCATTTTACATTATTGTTATTATTATTATTATTAGGAAATAAATCCTTACATATAACATCATTCAGTGGAAATGGCAGAGACTGAAAAGAAAACTTACGCTTAAAATATTTTGATTCCCCTTTCAAATATAATTTGGTGAATCATGGATGACTCCATCATTTGCAATGAGTTTCTATAAATTAATGTTGAAAATTCAAGAAAAATATTGTGCATTTTTCACAATTTTATATCCAATTCGCTTTATTTTTGTAATACATTACACTTGATCATTCTTGAATAAGTACCTTCAATTCTTTTTGTTTTTCCTTTAACCTATTTTGTGCCTCTAGAGCACAGTTTCCATTACCATCTACCTGCTCTGTTACTTCCTCTATTTCCATTACCATCTCCCTGCTCTGTTACTTCCTCTATTTCCATTACCATCTCCCTGCTCTGTTACTTCCTCTATTTCCATTACCATCTCCCTGCTCTGTTACTTCCTCTATTTCCATTACCATCTCCCTGCTCTGTTACTTCCTCTATTTCCATTACCATCTCCCTGCTCTGTTACTACTTCCTCTATTTCCATTACATCTACCTGCTCTGTTACTTCCTCTATTTCCATTACCATCTACCTGCTCTGTTACTTCCTCTATTTCCATTACCATCTACCTGCTCTGTTACTTCCTCTATTTCCATTTCCATCTACCTGCTCTGTTACTTCCTCTATTTCCATTTCCATCTCCCTGCTCTGTTACTTCCTCTATTTCCATTACCATCTACCTGCTCTGTTACTTCCTCTATTTCCATTTCCATCTACCTTCTCTGTTACTTCCTCTATTTCCATTACCATCTCCCTGCTCTGTTACTTCCTCTATTTCCATTACCATCTCCCTGCTCTGTTACTTCCTCTATTTCCATTACCATCTCCCTGCTCTGTTACTTCCTCTATTTCCATTACCATCTCCCTGCTCTGTTACTTCCTCTATTTCCATTACCATCTCCCTGCTCTGTTACTTCCTCTATTTCCATTACCATCTCCCTGCTCTGTTACTTCCTCTATTTCCATTACCATCTCCCTGCTCTGTTACTTCCTCTATTTCCATTACCATCTACCTGCTCTGTTACTTCCTCTATTTCCATTACCATCTACCTGCTCTGTTACTTCCTCTATTCCCATTACCATCTCCCTGCTCTGTTACTTCCTCTATTTCCATTACCATCTACCTGCTCTGTTACTTCCTCTATTTCCATTACCATCTACCTGCTCTGTTACTTCCTCTATTTCCATTACCATCTCCCTGCTCTGTTACTTCCTCTATTTCCATTACCATCTCCCTGCTCTGTTACTTCCTCTATTTCCATTACCATCTCCCTGCTCTGTTACTTCCTCTATTTCCATTACCATCTCCCTGCTCTGTTACTTCCTCTATTTCCATTACCATCTACCTGCTCTGTTACTTCCTCTATTTCCATTACCATCTACCTGCTCTGTTACTTCCTCTATTCCCATTACCATCTCCCTGCTCTGTTACTTCCTCTATTTCCATTACCATCTCCCTGCTCTGTTACTTCCTCTATTTCCATTACCATCTCCCTGCTCTGTTACTTCCTCTATTTCCATTACCATCTACCTGCTCTGTTACTTCCTCTATTTCCATTACCATCTCCCTGCTCTGTTACTTCCTCTATTTCCATTAACCATCTACCTGCTCTGTTACTTCCTCTATTGCCATTACCATCTACCTGCTCTGTTACTTCCTCTATTTCAATTACCATCTCCCTTCTCTGTTACTTCCTCTATTTCCATTACCATCTACCTGCTCTGTTACTCCTCTATTTCCATTACCATCTACCTGCTCTGTTACTTCCTCTATTTCCATTACCATCTCCCTGCTCTGTTACTTCCTTCCTCTTTTCCATTACCATCTCCCTGCTCTGTTACTTCCTCTATTTCCATTACCATCTACCTGCTCTGTTACTTCCTCTATTTCCATTACCATCTACCTGCTCTGTTACTTCCTCTATTCCCATTACCATCTCCCTGCTCTGTTACTTCCTCTATTTCCATTACCATCTCCCTGCTCTGTTACTTCCTCTATTTCCATTACCATCTCCCTGCTCTGTTACTTCCTCTATTTCCATTACCATCTCCCTGCTCTGTTACTTCCTCTATTTCCATTACCATCTACCTGCTCTGTTACTTCCTCTATTTCCATTACCATCTCCCTGCTCTGTTACTTCCTCTATTTCCATTACCATCTACCTGCTCTGTTACTTCCTCTATTTCCACTACCATCTCCCTGCTCTGTTACTTCCTCTATTTCCTTTATCAGTCTAATCTCTTTTGACCTAAACTGCTTTTGTTTAAATGATGAGTATTGTATTGAATGGCCTTTGGAAGTACATCTAAAAGTGTCCCATACAATAAGGGGATCTAATGTACCTACAGTGAGGGAGAAAGTATTTGATCCCCTGCTGATTTTGTACATTTTCCCACTGACAAAGAAATTATCAGTCTATAATGGTCGAGAGTTCTGAATCTGATTGATTGATTGCTTCTGTGGACAGGTGTCTTTTATACAGGTAACGAGCTGAGATTAGGAGCACATTCTTAAAGGGAGTGCTCCTAATCTCAGTTTGTTACCTGTATAAAAGACACCTGGGAGCCAGAAATCTTTCTGATTGAGAGGGGGGTCAAATACTTATTTCACTCATTAAAATGCAAATCAATTTATAACATTTTTGACATGCGTTTTTCAGGATTTTTTTGTTGTTGTTCTGTCTCTCACTGTTCAAATAAACCTACCATTAAAATTATAGACTGATCATTTCTTTGTCAGTGGGCAAATGTACAAAATCAGCAGGGGATCAAATACTTTTTTCCCCTCACTGTTGTGCAGAAAAAAGCCAATTATTAAATATTTTGTCTTTGTTAAGAATAATTTGCAAGAATGAGACCAGGAAGTAATAAAGACGGATAGCTAATATCTTATTTACATAAGTATTCAGGCCCTCTGCTATGAGACTTGAAATTGCATCCTGCTCAGGTCCATCCTGTTTCCATTGATCATCCTTGAGATGTTTCTACAACTTGATTGGAGTTCACCTGTGGTAAATTCAATTGATCGGACATGACTTGGAAAGGCACACACCTGTCTATATAAGATCCCACAGTGGACAGTGCATGTCAGAGCAAAAACCAAGTCATGAGGTCGAAGGAATTGTCTGTAGAGCTCCGAGACAGGATTGTGTCGAGGCACAGATCTAGGGAAGGATACCAAAACATTTCTACAGCATTGAAGGTTCCCAAGAACACAGTGGTCTCCATCATTCTTAAATGGAAGAAGTTTAGAACCACCAAGACTCTTCCTAGAGCTGTCAGCTCGGCCAAACTGAGCAATAGGGGGAGAAGGGCCTTGGTCAGGGAGGTGACTAAGAATCCGATGGTAACTCTAACAAAGCTACATAGTTCCTCTGTGGAGATGGGAGAACCTTCCAGAAGGACAACCATCTCTGCAGCGCTCCACCAATCAGGCCTTTATGGTAGAGAGCCAGACGGATGCCACTCCTCAGTAAAAGGCACACGCAGCCCGCTTGGAGTTTGCCAAAAGGCACCTAAAACTCTCAGATGATGAGTAACACGATTCTCTAGTCTGATGAAGCCAATATTGAACTCTTTGGCCTGAATGCCAATCGTCACATCTGGAGGAAATCTGGCACCATCCCTACGGTGAAGCATGGTGGTGGCAGCATTATGCTTTGGGGATGCTTTTCAACAGCAAGGATTGGGAGACTAGTCAGGATCGAGGGAAAGATGAACAGAGCAAAGTACAGATCCTTGATGAAAACCTGCTCCAGAGCGCTCAAGACCTCAATGTGGTGAAGGTTCACCTTCCAACAGGACAATGACACAAAGTACACAGCCAAGACAACGCAGGAGTGGCTTCGGGACAAGTCACTGAATGTCTATGAGTGGCCCAGCTAGAGCCCGGACTTGAACCCAATCTAACATCTCTGGAGAGACCTGAAAATAGCTGTGCAGCAACGCTCCCAATCCAACCCGACAGCTTGAGAGGATCTGCAGAGAAGAATGGGAGAAACCCCCCAAATACAGGTGTGCCAAGCTTGCAGTGTCAAACCCAAGAAGACTTAATGCTGTAATCGCTGCCAAAGGTGCTTCAACAAAGTACTGAGTAAAAGGTCTGAATACTTATGTAAATGTAATATTAAAGTTAAAAAAAAAAACATTTTTAAATGTACGTAACAAAATGTGGAAAACGTCAAGGGATTTGAATACTTTCCGAATGCACTGTATGTAGCGATTGCAGATTGCTCCTTTAAATGTATAAGCATGGAGAAAAATGCTGACATAATTTGGCTAAATGCACTCAGATATTCTTGGTGGGGTTGGAGGGTAAACATACTGTAGAGAAACAGAGATGAATAGAAACTCACTGTTCTTGACTACATTTGAGTCAGATACTTGTGGTTACTCAGATGATCGGCAGAAATGATTGGAATCTGAGGATGGAGACAGAGCAGAGAAATCAAAAACACATCCCACATCTTATGCACATCATCGGAACCCCCCCCCCCCACCCCTCAAAAACACATCCCACATCTTATGCACATCATCTGACCCCCCACCCCTCAAAAACACATCCCACATCTTATGCACATCTTATGCACATCATCTGACCCCCCCCCCACCCCTCAAAAACACATCCCACATCTTATGCACATCATCGGACCCTGATCCGCAGTTTTAAGCAAATCTCAGAGTTCATTACCCAAAAGGAGATGAAGATAGCAAGATAAGGCAGAATGTGGTTACAACGTTACCTAGATAAAACCAAACATTTTATAGGCTCACGGTGAGGTGGCTACCCATGCAAACTCAAGTCCTCCAATTTGGTGACCTCCTTTAAAAAAATTATGTTTGGGCACTACAAAAATAACCTGCAGGTAGTTAATGATAAACATGTTTTCTTTGGGGATAATAATGTTGAATCTAATTTCTCTATCTTTTACAGCTTGTTGCACTCTCAGTATAGGTAAACATATATATTTTTTGACTATGTATTCTTTCCCTTGTCCTATGTGACCACATACTGTGTACTTCTACATCTCAACTGTAATGTCTCCTCACTAAAGGGCCTTGGAATGTCAGCAGCAGAAAAATGTGGACTCCTCAGACACTGCAGTAGCATTGACTGCATGCGGCACAGCGATGCCCTATGTAAGCAGCTGCAGAAGAACCAAGTGGCACAGATAGCAACTGCTGTACAAAATACTTTACAAAAAGAAGGAAAACCTCCTCATACATACCAATTGCATGTACTCATTGGTAGTCAACTTTGATAAGGAAGAGTCCTCAAAATGAGAAAGGACAAATATCGAGGTTAAAATGATGTCAGACATTATAACGACAAACAGTAAATGTCTCCCCAGAATGACAAGTTAATAACATTTTTAACTTGTATTTAACAAGTACATTAAAAGTTGACCATTAACATCACACATGTACTGTTCTAACAACCAACACTATAAAGGTCCATCTAATAATGTTAAGAACTGGAAACAACTAGTGTAAGTCAACGATAGAGATAGATAGAGATAGAGAGAGAGGGGGAGAGAGAGAGAGGGGGGAGAGACCA
>NC_034203.2:38016154-38022052 GCF_002021735.2 Oncorhynchus kisutch
CAAACCTGATTGGCTGAGGTGGTTGCGAAGGGAACGCTTGTGGCAGGATGTAGTGGCTGCAGATGCTGGCGTACCACCGTGCATCATGGGTACTTTTGTCAGAAGGGAAAATCATATAAGCAACAACACACAGAGGAGTGGAGTATGGCCAATTGGCCACCAGGCAAATGTGAAGGACTGGTGGTGAGGAGGGGGTGGTGGGGCATTCCAATTCAATAACTCACTCCCTTTCCCTCTGAGAGGATTGGGATAGATGTAAGCAATAGGAAGCAGACAACAAGAAGGTTAGGGAAGGCAGTTACTATATTGCCTGAACACCTCCAGTCTTTTCTAATCAATCAATCAATCAATCTGATCTGAAGAGGAAAAAGGACATGAGGGAGAAGAGAAGGAAGTGAGTTATCTGATTGGAATGCAGCCATGGGTGTTAAAGGGTATAGGGGATTCAGTGTGGTACATTTGTGGATGGCATATTGAGGTTATACCAGCCAAAAGCTGATGTTGTCAACACAGAGGGCAGAGAAGGGTCAAGGTCAAGCAATCACAGCTTAGGGTCCAAGGTGTATTTACTAGTAACATGTTTGGTAGTACACCCGAAACAGAATAAAACTTATCTCCAGTATTTACATTTATAGATATGACTAAATACAGTATCATTGACAAAATGAAATGTGCAAATGAGTCAGTTATATGTCACAACCAACCCTGTGGACTCCCAAGTCACCAACACCCATTGTGAGATGATTTGTGAATTGATGAAGTCAAAGGCTATATATAGGGCTCAAATGTATCAAAACAAAGATCCAACTGCATGTTGATATGATCATACTAATGATTACTGATTCATTACTATTGATTTAAACTATTAGCCAGATCCCAGATCTGTTTGTGCTGTCTTAGACAGCACAAACAGATTGGAGTCATGCTAGAAAACTATCTGGGTTCGCTTCAGAAAGCCAAGGTGCCACCTTTTAGCTGTGTGATGGTTAGTTAGATTTTGATGGCGTGCGAGTCACTGGCGAGGCTGAAAGCTAATTGGTGAAGAAGGATGCTGGAACCTACCAACACCGGTGGTGGGGGTTCATGCAGAATATTGAGCCTGCTCAAATGCCCATATGCAGTGCAACAGGAAGTGTGCAACAGGAAGGGATTGGAAAAGGGGGGGAGAGAAATCAAAACAGCCCATCACAAGATTCGTTAGAGTGAAGGAAGAGATCAGGAGGAATAACATGAATGAATTGACTGGTCAGCATTCAGTAACACAGTCAGTGGAAATACTGAGGGAAATGTGTAGTTGGATTTACTTTCTGAATTGACTGGAATTTAAATGTAATTGACCCCAACCCTGGTGCTGACCCAATCTAGACCAAACTAGGCGATCAGGAGAATAAGGTTGAGAGTTTATACTGATCAGATCAGGCACTTTTGTCTGAGGTGTCATGGATATTCATTTGCAATCAACTGTGATAATAATAGTAGCAGCAATAAACAATCAATTAATAGTTCTAGAAAAAAGTCATCATCATAATAGTGACACATCACATACACACACGCTCAAGATAGAAACAAAAACAGGAAGCAGCTCAGTATTAATATGGAAGTAAGAGATAGAGTATGTTGCCAAACAGAAGCAGTAGTATTGATATAGAAGCAGGACATATAGTATTAATATAGAAGCAGGACATTCAGTATGTTGCCAAACAGAAGCATTGGGTCAGAAAGAACAACCCAAACTTCCCTATGCCGTCTCCATCCGACCACATTCACACACAGCTCCCCAGATCACATTCACACACAGCTCCCCAGATCACATTCACACACAGCTCCCCAGATCACATTCACACACAGCTACCCAGACCACATTCACACACAGCCCCCCAGACCACATTCGCACACAGCCCCCCAGATCACATTCACACACAGCCCCCCAGACCACATTCGCACACAGCCCCCCAGACCACATTCACACACAGCCCCCCAGACCACATTCACACACAGCCCCCCAGACCACATTCGCACACAGCCCCCCCAAGATCACATTCACACACAGCCCCCCAGATCACATTCACACACAGTCTCCATCCGACCACATTCACACACAGCCCCCCAGATCACATTCACACACAGCCCCCCGGACCACATTCACGCACAGCCCCCCAGACCACATTCACACACAGCCCCCCAGACCACATTCACACACAGCCCCCCCCAGACCACATTCACACACAGCCCCCCCAGACCACATTCACACACAGCCCCGCAGACCACATTCGCACACAGCCCCCCCCCAAGATCACATTCACACACAGCCCCCCCAGATCACATTCACACATAGTCTCCATCCGACCACATTCACAGACAGCCCCCCAGACCACATTCACACACAGCCCCCCAGACCACATTCACACACAGTCTCCATCCGACCACATTCACACACAGCACCCCAGACCACATTCACACACAGCCCCCCCAGATCACATTCACACACAGTCTCCATCCGACCACATTCACACACAGCCCCCCCAGATCACATTCACACAAAGCCCCCCAGATCACATTCACACACAGCCCCCCAGACCACATTCACAAACAGCCCCCCCAGACCACATTCACACACAGCCCCCCCAGACCACATTCACACACAGCCCCCCAGACCACATTCACACACAGCCCCCCAGACCACATTCGCACATAGCCCCCCCAGACCACATTCGCACACAGCCCCCCCAGACCACATTCACACACAGCCCCCCAGACCACATTCACACACAGCCCCCCAGATCACATTCACACACAGCCCCCCAGATCACATTCACACACAGCCCCCCAGACTACATTCACACACAGCCCCCCCAGACCACATTCACACACAGTCTCCATCCGACCACATTCACACACAGCCCCCCAGACCACATTCACACACAGCCCCCCAGATCACATTCACACACAGCCCCCAGATCACATTCACACAGTCCCCATCCGACCACATTCACAGACAGCCCCCAGATCACATTCACACACAGCCCCCCAGACCACATTCACACACAGACCCCCAGATCACATTCACACACAGCCCCCCAGATCACATTCACACACAGCCCCCCCAGATCACATTCACACACAGCCCCCCAGACTACATTCACACAGTCCCCATCCGACCCACATTCACACACAGCCCCCCCAGATCACATTCACACACAGCACCCCAGATCACATTCACACACAGCCCCCCAGACTACATTCACACACAGCCCCCCAGACTACATTCACACACAGCCCCCCAGATCACATTCACACACAAGCCCCCCAGACTACATTCACACACAGCCCCCCAGACTACATTCACACAGTCCCCATCTGACCACATTCACACACAGCCCCCCCAGATCACATTCACACACAGCCCCCCAGACTACATTCACACACAGCCCCCCAGACTACATTCACACACAGCCCCCCAGATCACATTCACACACAGCCCCCCAGACTTACATCACACAGCCCCCCCCAGACTACATTCACACACAGCCCCCCAGATCACATTCACACACAGCCCCCCAGACTACATTCACACAGTCCCCATCTGACCACATTCACACACAGCCCCCCCAGACCACATTCACACACAGCCCCCCAGACCACATTCACACACAGTCTCCATCCGACCACATTCACACACAGCCCCCCCAGACCACATTCACACACAGCCCCCCAGACCACATTCACACACAGCCCCCCCAGACCACATTCACACACAGCCCCCCATATCACATTCACACACAGCCCCCCCAGACTACATTCACACCACAGCCCCCAGACTACATTCACACACAGCCCCCCAGATCACATTCACACACAGCCCCCCAGACTACATTCACACACAGCCCCCCAGACTACATTCACACAGTCCCCCAGACTACATTCACACACAGCCCCCCAGATCACATTCACACACAGCCCCCCAGATCACATTCACACACAGCCCCCAGATCACATTCACACACAGCCCCCCCAGACTACATTCACACACAGCCCCCCAGACTACATTCACACACAGCCCCCCCAGATCACATTCACCACACAAGCCCCCACCCCCAGACTACATTCACACACAGCCCCCCCAGACTACATTCACACACAGCCCCCCCAGACCACATTCACACACAGCCCCCCAGACTACATTCACACACAGCCCCATCAGACTACATTCACACACAGCCCCCCCAGACTACATTCACACACAGCCCCCCCAGACTACATTCACACACAGCCCGCCAGACTACATTCACCCACCAGCCCCCCAGACTACATTCACACACAGCCCCCCCAGACTACATTCACACACAGCCCCCCCAGACCTACATTCACACACAGCCCCCCAGACTACATTCACACACAGCCCCCCCAGACTACATTCACACACAGCCCCCCAGGACTACATTCACACACAGTCCCCCCAGACCACATTCACACACAGCCCCCCCAGACTACATTCACACAGCCCCCCCAGACTACATTCCCACACAGCCCCCCCAGACTACATTCACACACAGCCCCCCCAGACTCCATTCACACACAGCCCCCCCAGACTACATTCACACACAGCCCTCCAGACTACATTCACACACAGTCCCCCCAGACCACATTCACACACAGCCCCCCCAGACTACATTCACACAGCCCCCCCAGACTACATTCACACACAGCCCCCCAGACTACATTCACACACAGCCCCCCAGATCACATTCACACACAGCCCCCCAGACCACATTCACACACAGCCCCCCAGACCACATTCACACACAGCCCCCCCAGACTACATTCACACACAGCCCCCCAGACTATTCACACCACAGCCCCCCAGATCACATTCACACACAGCCCCCCATCACATTCACACACAGCCCCCCAGACCACATTCACACACAGCCCCCCCAGACTACATTCACACACAGCCCCCCCCAGACTACATTCACCCACAGCCCCCAGATCACATTCACACACAGCCCCCCAGACTACATTCACACACAGCCCCCCAGACTACATTCACACACACAGCCCCCCAGACAACATTCACACACAGTCCCCAGACTACATTCACACACAGCCCCCCAGACTACATTCACCACAGTCCCCATCCGACCACATTCACACACAGCCCCCCAGACTACATTCCACACACAGCCCCCCAGACCACATTCACACACAGCCCCCCCAAACTACATTCACCACAACAGCCCCCCAGACTACATTCACACACAGGCCCCCCAGACCACATTCCACACACAGCCCCCCC
Source organism: Oncorhynchus kisutch (assembly GCF_002021735.2). NCBI lineage: Eukaryota > Metazoa > Chordata > Actinopteri > Salmoniformes > Salmonidae > Oncorhynchus > Oncorhynchus kisutch. The sequence continues at coordinate 38,021,451 of NC_034203.2, forward strand.
AGACCACATTCACACACAGCCCCCCCAGACTACATTCACACACAGCCCCCCCAGACTACATTCACACACAGCCCCCCCAGACCACATTCACACACAGCCCCCCAGACTACATTCACACACAAGCCCCCCAGACCACATTCACACACCAGCCCCCCAGACTACATTCACACACAGTCCCCCCAGACTACATTCACACACAGCCCCCCAGACTACATTCACACACAGCCCCCCCAGACTACATTCACACACAGCCCCCCAGATCACATTCACACACAGTCCCCATCCTCCAACTGTATATTGAGCTATAACTACACACTGAGTTTGCTCACAGCTCTTACCCTGTATATTGAGCTATAACTACACACTGAGTTTGCTCACAGCTCTTACCCTGTATATTGAGCTATAACTACACACTGAGTTTGCTCACAGCTCTTACCCTGTATATTGTTCTTCAAAAGGTTATTTGTAGAATCTTTGTGATTGAGAAAGGTTATTTATAGAGCCAAAGAACCCTTATTTGGCACTATACAGAACCATTGTTTTTTAGTGTGTAGCTTTAATGTCCAGGCAGGTCTACTCGCTCTAGTTCTATGTATGAAAGA
>NC_034203.2:38022152-38049652 GCF_002021735.2 Oncorhynchus kisutch
GAGAGAGAGAGAGGAGAGAGAATGAGACAGAGAGAGAGAGGAGAGAGAGACAGAGAGAGAGAGAAAGAGACTAGAGAGAGAGAGAGAGAGAGACAGAGAGAGAGAGAGAGACAGAGAGAGAGAGCGAGCGAGCAAAAGGAAGAGAGAGAGAGAAAGGGAAGGGAGAGAGTGTGAAGGAAGAGAGAGGAGAGAGAAGAAGGAAAGAGAGAGAGAGAAAGGGCTGCACTGCTAACTCCATGATCAACTGTATTATGAGACGTTAATATTAACTCTATCTAGGGTGGGGTCGCTACTATATGACTCTAATCCCATCCCACTCATTTAGACATGCACTAGGAACACATACATGCATACATACTGTACAAACATACATACATACATACATACATACATACATACATACATACATACATACATACATACATACATACATACATACATACATACATACATACATACATACATACATACATACATACAATTACAATTGAACATTGAACATAAACTTGTGCCATGCCACCATTTAAATGTACTTTAAATTCTACACTCCCTAATTATCTTCTTCTACTGTTAAAAGCTACACTCCCTAATTCTCTTCTTCTACTGTTAAACGCTACACTCCCTAATTCTCTTCTTCTACTGTTAAACGCTACACTCCCTAACTCTCTTTTTCTACTGTTAAACGCTACACTCCCTAATTATCTTCTTCTACTGTTAAAAGCTACACTCCCTAATTCTCTTCTTCTATTGTTAAACGCTACACTCCCTAACTCTCTTATTCTACTGTTAAAAGCTACACTCCCTAATTCTCTTCTTCTACTGTTAAAAGCTACACTCCCTAACTCTCTTCTTCTACTGTTAAAAGCTACACTCCCTAACTCTCTTCTTCTACTGTTAAACGCTACACTCCCTAACTCTCTTCTTCTACTGTTAAAAGCTACACTCCCTAATTATCTTCTTCTACTGTTAAAAGCTACACTCCCTAATTCTCTTCTTCTACTGTTAAAAGCTACACTCCCTAACTCTCTTCTTCTACTGTTAAACGCTACACTCCCTAACTCTCTTCTTCTACTTTTAAAAGCTACACTCCATAATTATCTTCTTCTACTGTTAAAAGCTACACTCCCTAATTCTCTTCTTCTACTGTTAAAAGCTACACTCCCTAACTCTCTTCTTCTACTGTTAAACGCTATACTCCCTAACTCTCTTCTTCTACTGTTAAAAGCTACACTCCCTAACTCTCTTCTTCTACTGTTAAACGCTACACTCCCTAACTCTCTTCGTCTGCTGTTCACATAAGATATAGGTGATGAATTGATTGTGGCCCTTTGTACAGATTTCCATATCCAAATGTCCAATTGATGTTTGTTTGGGAGGTGGGTTTTTAATAGCAAACATGGTGGAGATGGTCAATTCAGTCCAAGCTGGGAAGGAAGCCACAATCAGTTTATCACAGGAAATAATGACATATAGCAACAGGAGGAAAGATAACAAACAATAACAAATTAAAGTAGTTATATCTGGGTTAAGACATTGCACTACGACAACAAAGCCACATGCCAAGCTAAAAGGTGAAAGGTCATAGTACCAGGTCAAAGGTTGCGTCGAGGGGTCGCTTCAGTGATTTGACAGCCGACTGAGTCTTAATTAGCAGGCAGCGAGCACATGATGGCAATGGGCCAATGGGGTTCAAGCGCATTAACATAAACCAGCAAGCAGAGGTGTATCATGGGGGCAGCAGTGCAGTTTGGGTAGGTGAGAAAAAAACAAAAGAAATAAAAAACTAATCATTGGAATGCAGTATACAAGGGGATTACAGAACTAGGACATGCACAGTGTGTGGACACTACAGTACTACGGCTGACAAGTACAGAACACTTCAATAAGGATCTAGCTAAGTCAAATACTGTGAAAGATGGAAACACAAACAAAATGGACTGTTCACTGTCATTACTTCAAAAACACTGGGCATTGAGCGATATGGTCACACTTTAAATAAACTATAACTTATTATGCCTTCATAAACCCTTCATAAACCCTTCATAAGGCCTTCATAAACCCTTCATAAGGCCTTCATAAATGGCACAAAGCATTTATGAGCAAATGCCCTATTTTACGAAGGGTAGTATTGGGTTCATACCACATCAGATGCAAGGACCTGTTACACCACCTTTATATAGTGTGACATTTGCTTATAAATAAGCATAAATCTATGTAGGCCTTAGATTTACATGTCCATATTTAAAGGGTTTAATAGGCCTTTATTAAGAAAAATGAGCTACAGTTTGTTTAACGTGTGACCAGTAGGGTCATTCAATTATAAAATAGCAATATACTGTTTTACTGTACGTAGTCATTGTCACATTTCTATGACTATACACCACAAGGCTTGTTATTGTTCCTCATACAAACAAAGCCTGGCAAATACTAAGAACAACACACAAGTGTCACAGTGCTAGTTTAGCTGTGGATGTTCAACTAGAGCGGAAGGACCATTGTTATATTAGACTTAGACTGCAGTCAGATAAGCACATTGAATACATTGAATATCAACAGGAAGCTGTGCAGGGGAAGACGCGCCCACTGACATAGTTACAGATACAATCAGTCAGTCCAGGTAAACTTCTGTTATTCTATCAGTTAATGTCACAAGCCAGAAGGGACATATAGTATAATGGAGAAGTTACCCGCAGACACAGATCTAGGATCAGTTTACCCTCCCCAATCCTAAGACCCGTGTCTAGGGGCAGCTTCATCCTACTGAGTGCGCTTTCCTAATCCCCACTCTGCGACTGTTACAGAGAGGATCCAAGATGGCGGATTACTCACCATGGCTGCAGCGGCGGTGGCCTGGTTGACCTGGTGCTGGGCGGCCTTGATCTTGGCCTGCAGGTGGGCCGGAGGGTGGAAGTACTTGCACTTCTCCCTGGAGCAGCGGCCCTTGATGTAGTCCATACACACGGTGACCGTGTTGTCGTTGGTGTCTATCATGGTGCTGTCGGAGGGGTGGGAGAAGCGACAGTCGTTCTCCCCCCGGGAGCAGTTGCCACGCTGGTACTCACGACAAACCTGGTGAGGGGCGAGAGATATGAACATAACGGATCAGTTCCACTTTAACCTTCTGTCACAAGGGCTTCGTAACGCCGTCATAATCATGACATATCAGATGCCATAAACCAGGGGTGTCAAACTCAGTTACACAGATATGCACAGAGCAGATGTTGAGCAGACATTGAGCAGGGTCACCGGTGTGTTGGACATGGCATTTGTAAGGCAGTAGAGGGCAGCATTTGTAAGGCAGTAGAGGGCAGCATTTGTAAGGCAGTAGAGGGCAGCAGAGGCTTTATGTTAGCACAGCATATTTGTGTTCTTGGGTCAGTACAGGGTTTCTAGGTGTATGTGCGTGCGTGTGTATCTGTCTGCCCGTCCATCCCTCCGTCTGTATCTCTCACCTCCAGCCTGTCTGTCCTCATGAGTTTCTGTGCTGCAGCGGCAGCAGCGTTGGGGACCTGTCCGTGGTTGGGGTGGCCTGCCATGAGGACCTGTGGACTGGGCATGATCTCTGGCTGCATCAGGCCGGGTGACACCGGGCCCAGGTACGGGTTGAAAGCCGCAGCGCTGGCATTGGTGGCCAGACCTGGCGCCATGGGGAACATAGGCTGTCGGGGGCAGAGAGAGACAAAGGTCAAAGGTGAGAAGTTATACTTCCTGGTAGGTCAAATATTAAATGTACTTTGTTCTACACTTAACTGACCGCCTATTCCCTATGTGCTGCATTGCTTTAGGACTCAGAAGCTCAGAAGCACTGCACTATATAGGGAATAGAGAGACCTTTAGACTACTGTAAGTGTTGTCATGTAATGTGGTTGTGCCAGGTATTTACTTGATGTAAGCTGAACCTGTTGCTGTCTTGGACCAGGTCATAGAGATTCACCTGGATTGGCAAAGGTTGAGGAAAATGAAGAGGGGTTTCAGGTCCTGGCATTCCATTCTATTATACACACGTGTGTGTGCATATGCGTTTGTGTGTGTTTGCATACATGTGTGTGTGTGTTTGCATACATGTGTGTGTGTGTTTGCATATGTGTGTGTATGCATGTATGTGTGTGTGTGTGTGTCTGTAAGACATACATGTACTGTACATGAGTGTGTGTGTGTGTGTTGTCTCACCATAGGCTGAAGCTGTGTGCCAGGCATCATGGCGTTGGCGAGCTGCATCTGCTGGGCCAACATGGCCATGTTCTTCTGCTGGATCAGATTGTTCCTACCGTTGATCTCCAGCTGGGTCTTCAGGTGACCAGGAGGATGGAGGTACTTACAATTCTCCCTGGAACAACGGCCCTGATGGGGGGGGGGGGGGGGCAACAGGAAGAGAGTAAATTAGGTGAAAGTTGACTTAGATTCAGCACTGGCATTACTTTGACTGTAAAACATGTATGACAACAACAGACAGAAGATAGACAGATACCCATAATTCCATGCTATCATTTAATTCCATATTTATACAACATGTATAATCGGCAGTATGAGATCCTGTCCTGAGGTGACCTGGTGATTTGTTATGGTTCCCTCTGCTAGTCAACATCAGAGGCATGTCCTGAAAACACACACACACAGTCAGCTGACAACTGCGTGTGTGTGTGTGTGGTGTGTATGTGTGTGTGGTGTGTGTGTGTGTGTGTGTGTGTGTGTGTGTGTGTGTGTGTGTGTGTGTGTGTGTGTGTGTGTGTGTGTGTGTGTGTGTGTGTGTGTGTGTGTGTGTGTGTGTGTGTGTGTGTGTGTGTGTGTGTGGTGTATGTGTGTGTGTGGTGTGTGTGTGTGTGGTGTATGTGTGTGTGTGGTGTGTGTGTGTGTGTGTGTGTGGTGTGTGTGTGTGTGTGTGATGTGTGCACGCATGTGCTTTATGCCTCATGGACAGTGTCTGTTACAAGCAGACGTCTACACAGGCATCTGACTTGTTGAAACTTGAGACACAGAAATGTGAACAACTGGGTCAAATCATGGTCCCTGCCTCAGCAGTCTGCTGTATGACTGGCTAGCTTGTTAAAACACTGTTGCTAAGTCCTATCACTGCTGACCTGAATTAGAAAAGAGACACAGCTAAACGACTAACATGTAAACGGTTGAAAGCCTCAACAATTTGACTCTTTCAAGCTAAATGGTGCATGCAAGGCAGAAGGAATACTCTATGCAATGGTAACGCCACCAAGCTAACAGGAGTTATGACTGTAAACAGTTTGACAGAGGTTAAAAGAGAGGCCATACTGAAGCATCAACGCAGGTCTAAGACTGGACTAATGGACTAACTGGCTAAAGTGCAAACACAGTGAGTCAGAAACTCAGAGTGAGACTATGCCAAGCTTATTTTGAAAGAGGTTCTGAAAATAAGTTCTAAAACTGAGCAAAACTAAGCATACTCAATGCTACTAACCATAAACTCAATTCTCCATGAGCTGAACTGACATTCCTAATCATTCTGACACAGAAAAGGGGGTTCTGAACTGACATTCCTAATCATTCTGACACAGAAAAGGGGGTTCTGAACTGACATTCCTAATCATTCTGACACAGAAAAGGGGGTTCTGAACTGACATTCCTAATCATTCTGACACAGAAAAGGGGGTTCTGAACTGACATTCCTAATCATTCTGACACAGATAAGGGGGTTCTGAACTGACATTCATAATCATTCTGACACAGATAAGGGGGTTCTGAACTGACATTCCTAATCATCCTGACACAGATAAGGGGGTTCTGAACTGACATTCCTAATCATTCTGACACAGATAAGGGGGTTCTGAACTGGCATTCCTAATCATTCTGACACAGATAAGGGGGTTCTGAAACAGAGCTGCACCTCTACTAGTCAGAGACTAGCATGCAGGGGGACAAGGGGAGGGGCCAGAGTAGTTAACAGGCCTCGAGGGTTCGCATTGCGCTCACCCCACCTGACCCCATCCATCCCACCTTGGATTTACCGCTGTGGCATTTGCCAAGGGAGGTTGTGTATGACGACAGCCAACCCCCGTACTAGGAAACTTGCAGCCCTCTATTCTACTGAGCTATTTACTTTATGTTCATATTATTTTATTTTATTAGTTCTTATTGTTGTTGTATTGACGAGAAGGAACCTGCAAGTAAGCATTTCATTGGATGGTGTAAACCATGTGTATCCTGTACATACGATGAATACAACTTTAAACTTTAAATCAAAACAGTGGCTAAAGCAGGCTGCCATTTTGAATAGTGAAACGTCAGCCTATGGAAGCTGGGAAGGGGACAGACCAAGTGAGTCACGTACTGTAGCATGAACCTGCGTCAGTGAAACGCTAGAACCTGCTGCATGACAAGTCCATAGTGATGGTCAGAGGGAGAGGGAGAGAGAGAATTTAATTGAATTGAGAGGGGGGGGGGGGGGGGGCGAGAGGGTGAGTGGGTGGGAGGGGGAGGGAGAGAGAGAGAGAGAAGAGTCCCGGCTCTAACAACAGAAGAATCCGAACTCTAACAAGAAGAATCCCGGCCCTAACAACAGAAGAATCCCGGCCCTAACAACAGAAGAATCCCGGCCCTAACAACAGAAGAATCCCGGCCCTAACAACAGAAGAATCCCGGCCCTAACAACAGAATAATCCCAGCCCTAACAACAGAATAATCCCGGCCCTAACAACAGAATAATCCCAGCCCTAACAACAGAAGAATCCCGGCCCTAACAACAGAATAATCCCAGCCCTAACAACAGAATAATCCCAGCTCTAACAACAGAATAATCCCAGCCCTAACAACAGAATAATCCCAGCCCTAACAACAGAATAATCCCGGCCCTAACAACAGAATAATCCCAGCCCTAACAACAGAATAATCCCAGCCCTAACAACAGAATAATCCCAGCTCTAACAACAGAATAATCCCAGCCCTAACAACAGAATAATCCCAGCCCTAACAACAGAATAATCCCAGCTCTAACAACAGAATAATCCCAGCCCTAACAATAGAATAATCCCGGCCCTAACAACAGAATAATCCCAGCCCTAACAACAGAATAATCCCAGCCCTAACAACAGAATAATCCCAGCCCTAACAACAGAATAATCCCAGCCCTAACAACAGAATAATCCCAGCCCTAACAACAGAATAATCCCAGCCCTAACAACAGAATAATCCCAGCCCTAACAACAGAATAATCCCAGCTCTAACAACAGAATAATCCCAGCCCTAACAACAGAATAATCCCAGCCCTAACAACATCGTAATTCCTGGAATCCATGCTTGCTCCCTGATGCTCACAGATACATACAGACAGAGACAATTATTAAGAATTGTTGCATACAGGGAGGTCAGAAATGGAACACCATAGATTTAAAGGCATATAACCACTATTCAATAAACAGAGGAAAAGCAAGGCACTCTACAACAATTACATTGTCTTCATTAAAACATCCTGTACATCTGTATACAATGGTTCCTTCTATCTGTCTCTGATGTCATTTATAATTAGTGTACCTTTAATACAATGAGACCCACATTATGACAAGCAGCTGGATTATACAGCTGTTTCAGAAGAATAGTCTTTTAAATATAGCCTGGCAAGTCTGACGTCTCGCTTTCCTCTGCTGTTGAAAAACAAGCCTTATTCCACTACTCTAAACAAGCCTTTTTCCACTACTCTAAACAAGCCTTATTCCACTACTCTAAACACGCCTTATTCCACTACTCTAAACAAGCCTTATTCCACTGCTCTAAACAAACCTTATTCCACTACTCTAAACAAGCCTTATTCCACTACTCTAAACAAGCCTTATTCCACTGCTCTAAACAATCCTTATTCCACTACTCTAAACAAGCCTTATTCCACTGCTCTAAATAAACCTTATTCCACTACTCTAAACAAGCCTTATTCCACTACTCTAAACAAGCCTTATTCCACTACTCTAAACAAACCTTATTCCACTGCTCTAAACAAACCTTATTCCACTACTCTAAACAAGCCTTATTCCACTACTCTAAACAAACCTTATTCCACTACTCTAAACAAGCCTTATTCCACTACTCTAAACAAGCCTTATTCCACTACTCTAAACAAGCCTTATTTCACTGCTCTAAACAAGCCTTATTCCACTACTCTAAACAAACCTTATTCCACTACTCTAAACAAGCCTTATTCCACTACTCTAAACAAACCTTATTCCACTACTCTAAACAAGCCTTATTCCACTACTCTAAACAAGCCTTATTCCACTACTCTAAACAAGCCTTATTCCACTGCTCTAAACAAGCCTTATTCCACTACTCTAAACAAACCTTATTCCACTACTCTAAACAAGCCTTATTCCACTGCTCTAAACAAGCCTTATTCCACTGCTCTAAACAAGCCTTATTCCACTGCTCTAAACAAGCCTTATTCCACTGCTCTAAACAAGCCTTATTCCACTTCTCTAAAGTGCCATGTGGCCCAAAGGTGACTATTCAGCTCTAAATATGTTAAGAGACATAAATGGTTTATAATAATTTGGTCTATTTGCAAGTAGAGTATTTTGCTGTGTCATTCTAGATGTTTGTGAGAGACAGAGAATAGGTGTGGGGACACTGCCACCCTTCTAGCTCAATACTTCTCCTCCTACATTCATCTCTCCTTCATTCTCTCCTCAGAATGAGAGACAATGCTCTTATTTGCTGTTAAACGGAGCAGGATGATTGGCTAGTGCAGCAAGTGCAGACACAGTGCGATTTAAGCAAACAATGAATCAGCCTGCAAAGAATGCTGGGAGGAGCCACATCCCTTCCTGTCAAGGCAAGAGGACGGAGTGTTGAGGAGCTCGGAGTTTGTGTGTGTGTGTGTGTGTTTTTGTGTGTGTGTGTTTTTGTGTGTGTGTGTGTGCGTGTTTTTGTGTGTGTGTGTTTTTGTGTGTGTGTGTGTGTTTTTGTGTGTGTGTGTGTGTTTTGTGTGTGTGTGTGGTTTTTGTGTGTGTGTGTGTGTGTGTGTGTGTGTGCGCGTGTTTTTGTGTGTGTGTGTTTTTGTGTGTGTGTGTGTGTGTTTGCGTGTGTGTGTGTGTGTGTTTTTGTGTGTGTGTGTGTGTGTGTTTTGTGTGTGTGTTTTGTGTGTGTGTGTTTTGTGTGTGTGTGTGTGTGTGTGTGTGTGTGTGTGTGTGTGTGTGTGTGTCTGTGTCTAGACAGAGAACAGAACCAGCGACAAGCTTTTAGACACCTGGGATGTTAGCACTGAGTCATCTAATCCCCACACCCTCCAAAACACCCACCCACCCACACACACACACACACACACACACACAAACACACCATTTCTCCACACACACACTTCTACATGCATAATCCAAACACAGGATAAGGGCTGTGTTTATGTAGAGACACCAACCAGCAGACTCCATCACAGTCTCTCAGTTCGACTGGTGGAGAACTCCCTTCACAGTGTCTGAGGATAGGAAGCTTTGACCTCCCAACACGGTTGGCCAGAAGTCACTGGGACAGAGAACAGAGAAATGGCTTCTCATCGCTGATCACAACACAGCAGGCTACAAACACAGAGCTACTGGGAATCTAACAAGACTGTGACTCCAATGCAATGTAATACACTGGAGACATACAAACAACACACACACACACACACACACACACACACACACACACACACAAAAACACACACACACACACACACACACACACACACACATAGGAAGACGTGTTTCTCTCATTTACCCCCTACTCCATCCTTACACACAAATATGGCACATACACTACCGGTCAGAAGTTTTAGAACACCTGCTCATTCAAGGGTTTTTCTTTATTCTACTATTTTCTACATTGTAGTATAATAGTGAAGACATCAAAACTATGAAATAACACATACGGAATCATGTAGTAACCAAAAAAGTCTTAAGTAAATCAAAATATATTTTAGATTTGAGATTCTTCAAATAGCCACCCTTTGCCTTGATGACAGCTTTGCACACTCTTGGCATTCTCTCAACCAGCTTCATGAGGTAGTCACCTGGAATGGATTTAAATTAACAGGTGTGCCTTGTTAAAAGTTAATTTGTGGAACTTCTTTCCTTCTTAACGCGTTTGAACCAATCAGTTGTGTTGTGACCAGGTAGGGGTGGTATACAGAAGGTAGCCCTATTCGGTGCAGTCGCAAAAACCATCAAGTGCTATGAATAACTGCCTCTCATGAGGACGACCACAGGAATGGAAGACCCAGAGTTACCACAGCTGCAGAGGATCAGTTCATTAGAGTTACCTGGCTCTCATGAGGACGACCACAGGAATGGAAGACCCAGAGTTACCACAGCTGCAGAGGATACGTTCATTAGAGTTACCTGGCTCTCATGAGGACGACCACAGGAATGGAAGACCCAGAGTTACCACAGCTGCAGAGGATAAGTTCATTAGAGTTACCTGGCTCTCATGAGGACCACCACAGGAATGGAAGACCCAGAGTTACCACAGCTGCAGAGGATCAGTTCATTAGAGTTACCAGCCTCAGAAATTGAAGCCCAAATAAATCCTTCACAGAGTTCAAGTAACAGACACATCTCAACATCAACTGTTCAGAGGAGACTACGTGAACCAGTCTTTCAGGGTTGAATTGCTGCAAAGAAACCACTACTAAAGGACACCAATAAGAAGAAGAGGATTTATTTGGGCTTCAATTTCTGAGGCTGGTAACTCTAATGAACTGATCCTCTGTCAGACAGCAGAGTGAAGGAAAAGCAGCTAACAAATTAACTTTTAAGAAGGCACACCTGTTAATTGAAAAGCATTCCAGGTGACTACCTCATGAAGCTGGTTGAGAGAATGTCAAGAGTGTGCAAAGCTGTCATCAAGGCAAAGGGTGGCTATTTGAAGAATCTCAAATATAAAATATATTTTGATTTACTTAAGACTTTTTTGGTTACTACATGATTCAGTGTACTGTAGACTGCACTATGTGTTATTTCATAGTTTTGATGTCTTCACTATTATTCTATAATGTAGAAAATAGTAAAAAATAAAGAAAAACCTTTGAATGAGCAGGTGTTCTAAAACTTTTGACCGGTAATGTACGCCACACAAAAATATAGTGTTCCCACACACACACACAGCACATTAGGTGATGATGGATTTTCCTGCTGCCTGAACCACACGTTGTTCTGAGCAGCGTAATGGTTCTCTTATGGGGACACAGGTAATACTGGTAATGACTCAGGGCCCAGTGGTGACACACACACACACACACACACACACACACACACACACACACACACACACACACACACACTGTGCTTACTGGGCAGGGTTCCGGGGGCCTGCAGTGGCATGAAAGGTCCGGAGAGCGTTAATCTATGATAAGAGCTATGAAAGCCCCCAGTGGCACATTAACTATGACACTAAATGACATGGTGGAGACACCAACCAGGCCACCCAGCATGCCACAGTCACACATAGAGGTTTATGTCATGCAGACTGGCAAAGAGTGGTGGGTTTCAGAAATGTGTTTATATGTTGAGACTAGACTCAGAAGTCTCGTAATGTGTTTCCTGGTAATTGGAAGCTTTTTCTGTGTCACAGACACACACAACCAGACAGACACACACACAACCAGACAGACACACACAACCAGACATACACACACAACCAGACAGACACACACACAACCAGACAGACACACACAACCAGACAGACACACACACAACCAGACAGACACACACACAACCAGACAGACACACACACAACCAGACAGACACACACACAACCAGACAGACACACACAACCAGACATACACACACAACCAGACACACACACACACAACCAGACAGACACACACAACCAGACAGACACACACACAACCAGACAGACACACACACAACCAGACAGACCACACACACAACCAGACAGACAGACACAACCAGACAGACACACACAACCAAGACAGACACACACACACAACCAGACAGACACACACAACCAGACAGACACCACACACACACACACAACCAGACAGACACACACAACCAGACAGACCACACACACCAGACAGAAACACACACCAACCAGACAGAAACACCACACAGCCAGACAGACACACACAACCAGACAGACACCACACACACAACCAGACAGACACACACAACCAGACAGACACACACACAACCAGACAGACACACAACCAGGACAGACACCACACAACCAGACAGACACACACACACAACCAGACAGACACACACAAGCAGGACAGACACACACACACAACCAGACAGACACACACAACCAGACAGACACACACACACACAACCAGACAGACACACACAACCAGACAGACAGACACACACAACCAGACAGACAGACACACACACAACCAGACAGACACACACAACCAGACAGACACACACACACAACCAGACAGACACACACACAACCAGACAGACACACACACAACCAGACTGACAGATACAACCAGACAGACATACACAACCAGAAATACACATACACACAACCAGACAGACACACACACACACACACACAACCAGACAGACACACACACACACAACCAGACAGACACACACACACACACAACCAGACACACACACACACAACCAGACAGACACACACACACACACAACCAGACACACACACACTCACAACCAGACAGACACACACACACAACCTGACAGACACACACACAACAAGACAGACACACACACACACACACACAACTAGACACACACACACAACCAGACATACACACACACAGGACCAGACAGACACACACACACACAAGCAGAAACACACACACAACCAGTTTCCCTGAAACACCTTGGAGAGTGAGGTCACGACCTAATACCCAGCTTCATATCCCACCTCTCCCTGAAACACCTTGGAGAGTGAGGTCACGACCTAATACCCAGCTTCATATCCCACCTCTCCCTGAAACACCTTGGAGAGTGAGGTCACGACCTAATACCCAGCTTCATATCCCACCTCTCCCTGAAACACCTTGGAGAGTGAGGTCACGACCTAATACCCAGCTTCATATCCCACCTCTCCCTGAAACACCTTGGAGAGTGAGGTCACGACCTAATACCCAGTTTCATATCCCACCTCTCCCTGAAACACCTTGGAGAGTGAGGTCACGACCTAATACCCAGCTTCATATCCCACCTCTCCCTGAAACACCTTGGAGAGTGAGGTCACGACCTAATACCCAGCTTCATATCCCACCTCTCCCTGAAACACCTTGGAGAGTGGTGGCTTTCAGAAATGCCAAGGTCAAAAGGTCAAGTATACAGTAGTGCAAATGCTATTCCCTGAGACACAAAAACACATACACACACATCCCACACACACATCCCTTACGGCTGCTACACTGATTTACAGCTTCTGTACTGACTTACAGCTTCTACACTGACTTACAGCTTCTGTACTGACTTACAGCTTCTACACTGACTTACAGCTTCTGTACTGACTTACAGCTTCTACACTGACTTACAGCTTCTGTACTGACTTACAGCTTCTACACTGACTTACAGCTTCTGTACTGACTTACAGCTTCTGTACTGACTTACAGCTTCTGCACTGACTTACAGCTTCTACACTGACTTACAGCTTCTGCACTGACTTACAGCTTCTACACTGACTTACAGCTTCTGTACTGACTTACAGCTTCTGCACTGACTTACAGCTTCTACACTGACTTACAGCTTCTACACTGACTTACAGCTTCTGTACTGACTTACATCTTCTACACTGACTTACAGCTTCTGTACTGACTTACAGCTTCTACACTGACTTACAGCTTCTCCACTGACTTACAGCTTTTGTACTGACTTACAGCTTCTCCACTGACTTACAGCTTCTGTACTGACTTACAGCTTCCGTACTGACTTACAGCTTCTACACTGACTTACAGCTTCTGTACTGATTCAGATTGACGGGACATTCGAAAAGGATGTTGCATTTCTCCACAGCCACAGTCAGTTAATGTCCAGGCCAATGAAGCCTATACGGAGTCTATCTGGATATCCTCTCCAGTATTCCTCACTCTCCCTTTGCTCTCAACACTGTACTTCACACAAACCTTGTTCAAATTATGTAATAATGGAAATGGTAGCTTAGCAACCAGCCTTTTAAAACATTAAAAGCTGAAGAGTTGAGAAAGAGGTCTCCCCATCTTTGTGTACAGTACACATTTTTGCATCTCATCTTTTCCCACTCTCTCTCTCTCCCTACAAAACACTAAAACACGCTAAGATTACTGATCAGAAATAGCACAATGTTTCTGCCTCACTTGCTAAAGGGATAATCTGTCATTTGGCAGAGTTGTGCCATTAATCCGGTATTATATTTGAATATTAAATTACAGTTTTATGATCTCTTAAACTGTAATCCTATGATTTGGCAGAGTCCCACTGTAAACGGCTCTGATCCCGATTCAACATCAGATGATCTCATAATAACAATAATTTGGTATTAGCACAGTGATTGTGAGTGTGTGTCTGTGTCTGTGTGTATACATACATGCATGTTTATGTTAGCTTCACCTCTCCTACCCTCTGAATGAGGGCATGAGAAAGAAAAGAGAGAGATAAAGGGGTAGAGAGAGAGAGAGAGAGAAGGAGAGAGAGAGAAGGAGAGAGAGAGAGAGAGAGAGAGAGAAGGAGAGAGAGAGAGAGAGAGAAGGAGAGAGAGAGAGAGAAGGAGAAAGAGAGAGAGAGAAGGAGAGAGAGAAAGAGAGAGAGAGAGAGAGAGAGAGAGAGAGAGAGAGAGAGAGAGAGAGAGAGAGAGAGAGAGAGAAAAATATATATACAATTAGACCCAACCAAATCATTAGAAAACTAAAAGGTAATTACTTGACACATTGGAAAGAATCAACAAAAAAACAGAGCAAACTATAATGTTATTTGGCCCTAAACAGAGAGTACACAGTGGCAGAATACCTGACCACTGTGACTAACCCAAACTTTGACTATGTACAGACTCAGTGAGCATAGCCTTGCTATTGAGAAAGGCCGCCGTAGGCAGACCTGGCTCTCAAGTGTAGACAGGCTATGTGCACACTGCCAACAAAATGAGGTGGAAACTGAGCTGCACTTCCTAACCTCCTGCCAAATGTATGACCATATTAGAGACACATATTTCCCTCAGATTACACAGATCCACAAAGAATTCGGAAACAAACCCAATTTTGATAAACTCCCATATCTATTGGGTGAAATACCACAGTGTTCCATCACAGCAGCACGATTTGTGACCTGTTGCCACAAGAAAAGGGCAACCAGTGAAGAACAAACATCATTGTAAATACAACCCATATTTATTTTCCCTTTTGTACTTTAACTATTTGCACATCATTACAACACTGTATATATACATAATATGACATTTGAAATGTCTTTGTTCTTTTAGAACTTCTGTGAGTGTCATGTTTACTGTTCATTTGTATTGTTTATTTCACATGCTTTGGCAATGTTAACATATGTTTCCCATGCCAATAAAGCCCTTGAATTGAATTGAGAGAGAGGAAGACAGAGAGGAAGAGAGAGAGAGAAAGAGATAGAGATAAAGGGTATAGAAAGAGAGAGCAGAAGAGAGAGATGCCAGAGGGGGTTGACAAGTCCAGTAAGCCTTTTGTGTAACATTTCTGGGATCTTTTATTTCAGCTCATGAAACATAGGAACCAAAAGTTCACATGTTGCGTTTGCATTTTTTTCAGACAGTATTCCTCTAGTTATCAGTGTACTGCACTAACACAGTATTCCTCTAGTTATCAGTGTACTGCACTAACACAGTATTCCTCTAGTTATCAGTGTACTGCACTAACCCAGTATTCCTCTAGTTATCAGTGTACTGCACTAACACAGTATTCCTCTAGTTATCAGTGTACTGCACTAACACAGTATTCCTCTAGTTATCAGTGTACTGCACTAACACAGTATTCCTCTAGTTATCAGTGTACTGCACTAACCCAGTATGCCTCTAGTTATCAGTGTACTGCACTAACACAGTATTCCTCTAGTTATCTGTGTACTGCACTAACACAGTATTCCTCTAGTTATCAGTGTACTGCACTAACACAGTATTCCTCTAGTTATCAGTGTACTGCACTAACCCAGTATTCCTCTAGTTATCAGTGTACTGCACTAACCCAGTATTCCTCTAGTTATCAGTGTACTGCACTAACCCAGTATTCCTCTAGTTATCAGTGTACTGCACTAACACAGTATTCCTCTAGTTATCAGTGTACTGCACTAACCCAGTATTCCTCTAGTTATCAGTGTACTGCACTAACCCAGTATTCCTCTAGTTATCAGTGTACTGCACTAACACAGTATTCCTCTAGGTATCAGTGTACTGTAGACTGCACTAACCCAGTATTCCTCTAGTTATCAGTGTACTGCACTAACCCAGTATTCCTCTAGGTATCAGTGTACTGCACTAACCCAGTATTCCTCTAGTTATCAGTGTACTGCACTAACACAGTATTCCTCTAGTTATCAGTGTACTGCACTAACCCAGTATTCCTCTAGTTATCAGTGTACTGCACTAACCCAGTATCCCTCAAGTTATCAGTGTACTGCACTAACACAGTATTCCCCTAGTTATCAGTGTACTGCACTAACACAGTATTCCTCTAGGTATCAGTGTACTGCACTAACACAGTATTCCCCTAGTTATCAGTGTACTGCACTAACCCAGTATTCCTCTAGTTATCAGTGTACTGCACTAACACAGTATTCCTCTAGGTATCAGTGTACTGTAGACTGCACTAACCCAGTATTCCTCTAGTTATCAGTGTACTGCACTAACCCAGTATTCCTCTAGGTATCAGTGTACTGCACTAACCCAGTATTCCTCTAGTTATCAGTGTACTGCACTAACACAGTATTCCTCTAGTTATCAGTGTACTGCACTAACCCAGTATTCCTCTAGTTATCAGTGTACTGCACTAACCCAGTATTCCTCTAGTTATCAGTGTACTGTAGACTGCACTAACACAGTATTCCTCTAGTTATCAGTGTACTGCACTAACCCAGTATTCCTCTAGTTATCAGTGTACTGCACTAACACAGTATTCCTCTAGTTATCAGTGTACTGCACTAACCCAGTATTCCTCTAGTTATCAGTGTACTGTAGACTGCACTAACACAGTATTCCTCTAGTTATCAGTGTACTGTAGACTGCACTAACACAGTATTCCTCTAGTTATCAGTGTACTGCACTAACACAGTATTCCTCTAGTTATCAGTGTACTGCACTAACACAGTATTCCTCTAGTTATCAGTGTACTGCACTAACACAGTATTCCTCTAGTTATCAGTGTACTGTAGACTGCACTAACACAGTATTCCTCTAGTTATCAGTGTACTGCACTAACCCAGTATTCCTCTAGTTATCCGTGTACTGCACTAACCCAGTATTCCTCTAGTTATCAGTGTACTGCACTAACACAGTATTCCTCTAGTTATCAGTGTACTGTAGACTGCACTAACACAGTATTCCTCTAGTTATCCGTGTACTGCACTAACCCAGTATTCCTCTAGTTATCAGTGTACTGCACTAACACAGTATTCCTCTAGTTATCCGTGTACTGCACTAACCCAGTATTCCTCTAGTTATCAGTGTACTGCACTAACACAGTATTCCTCTAGTTATCAGTGTACTGCACTAACACAGTATTCCTCTAGTTATCAGTGTACTGTAGACTGCACTAACACAGTATTCCTCTAGTTATCAGTGTACTGCACTAACCCAGTATTCCTCTAGTTATCAGTGTACTGCACTAACACAGTATTCCTCTAGTTATCAGTGTACTGCACTAACACAGTATTCCTCTAGTTATCAGTGTACTGCACTAACACAGTATTCCTCTAGTTATCAGTGTACTGCACTAACCCAGTATTCCTCTAGTTATCAGTGTACTGCACTAACCCAGTATTCCTCTAGTTATCAGTGTACTGTAGACTGCACTAACACAGTATTCCTCTAGTTATCAGTGTACTGCACTAACACAGTATTCCTCTAGTTATCAGTGTACTGCACTAACCCAGTATTCCTCTAGTTATCAGTGTACTGCACTAACCCAGTATTCCTCTAGTTATCAGTGTACTGTAGACTGCACTAACACAGTATTCCTCTAGTTATCAGTGTACTGTAGACTGCACTAACACAGTATTCCTCTAGTTATCCGTGTACTGCACTAACCCAGTATTCCTCTAGTTATCAGTGTACTGCACTAACACAGTATTCCTCTAGTTATCCTTGTACTGCACTAACCCAGTATTCCTCTAGTTATCAGTGTACTGCACTAACACAGTATTCCTCTAGTTATCAGTGTACTGCACTAACACAGTATTCCTCGAGTTATCAGTGTACTGTAGACTGCACTAACACAGTATTCCTGTAGTTATCAGTGTACTGCACTAACCCAGTATTCCTCTAGTTATCAGTGTACTGCACTAACACAGTATTCCTCTAGTTATCAGTGTACTGCACTAACACAGTATTCCTCTAGTTATCAGTGTACTGTAGACTGCACTAACACAGTATTCCTCTAGTTATCAGTGTACTGCACTAACACAGTATTCCTCTAGTTATCAGTGTACTGTAGACTGCACTAACCCAGTATTCCCCTAGTTAGCAGTGTACTGTAGACTGCACTAACACAGTATTCCTCTAGTTATCAGTGTACTGCACTAACACAGTATTCCTCTAGTTATCAGTATACTGTAGACTGCACTACCAGTATTCCCCTAGTTATCAGTGGACTGTAGACTGCACTAACACAGTATTCCTCTAGTTATCAGTGTACTGCACTAACACAGTATTCCTCTAGTTATCAGTGTACTGTAGACTGCACTAACACAGTATTCCTCTGGTTATCAGTGTACTGCACTAACACAGTATTCCTCTAGTTATCAGTGTAATGCACTAACACAGTATTCCTCTGGTTATCAGTGTACTGCACTAACACAGTATTCCTCTAGTTATCAGTGTACTGTAGACTGCACTAACACAGTATTCCTCTAGTTATCAGTGTACTGCACTAACACAGTATTCCTCTAGTTATCAGTGTACTGCACTAACACAGTATTCCTCTAGTTATCAGTGTACTGCACTAACACAGTATTCCTCTAGTTATCAGTGTACTGTAGACTGCACTAACCCAGTATTCCTCTAGTTATCAGTGTACTGCACTAACACAGTATTCCCCTAGTTATCAGTGTACTGCACTAACACAGTATTCCTCTAGTTATCAGTGTACTGCACTAACACAGTATTCCTCTAGTTATCAGTGTACTGCACTAACCCAGTATTCCTCTAGTTATCAGTGTACTGTAGACTGCACTAACCCAGTATTCCCCTAGTTATCAGTGTACTGCACTAACCCAGTATTCC
The DNA here is from genome assembly GCF_002021735.2 of Oncorhynchus kisutch. Classification (NCBI taxonomy): domain Eukaryota; kingdom Metazoa; phylum Chordata; class Actinopteri; order Salmoniformes; family Salmonidae; genus Oncorhynchus; species Oncorhynchus kisutch. The sequence continues at coordinate 38,041,539 of NC_034203.2, forward strand.
TCTAGTTATCAGTGTACTGCACTAACCCAGTATTCCTCTAGTTATCAGTGTACTGTAGACTGCACTAACCCAGTATTCCTCTAGTTATCAGTGTACTGCACTAACACAGTATTCCTCTAGTTATCAGTGTACTGCACTAACACAGTATTCCTCTAGTTATCAGTGTGCTGCACTAACCCAGTATTCCTCTAGTTATCAGTGTACTGCACTAACCCAGTATTCCTCTAGTTATCAGTGTACTGTAGACTGCACTAACCCAGTATTCCTCTAGTTATCAGTGTACTGTAGACTGCACTAACCCAGTATTCCTCTAGTTATCCGTGTACTGCAGACTGCACTAACCCAGTATTCCTCTAGTTATCAGTGTACTGCACTAACACAGTATTCCTCTAGTTATCAGTGTACTGCACTAACACAGTATTCCTCTAGTTATCAGTGTACTGCACTAACACAGTATTCCTCTAGTTATCAGTGTACTGCACTAACCCAGTATTCCTCTAGTTATCAGTGTACTGCACTAACACAGTATTCCTCTAGTTATCAGTGTACTGCACTAACCCAGTATTCCTCTAGTTATCAGTGTACTGCACTAACACAGTATTCCTCTAGTTATCAGTGTACTGCACTAACACAGTATTCCTCTAGTTATCAGTGTACTGCACTAACACAGTATTCCTCTAGTTATCAGTGTACTGCACTAACCCAGTATTCCTCTAGTTATCAGTGTACTGCACTAACACAGTATTCCTCTAGTTATCAGTGTACTGCACTAACCCAGTATTCCTCTAGTTATCAGTGTACTGCACTAACCCAGTATTCCTCTAGTTATCAGTGTACTGCACTAACACAGTATTCCTCTAGGTATCAGTGTACTGTAGACTGCACTAACCCAGTATTCCTCTAGTTATCAGTGTACTGCACTAACCCAGTATTCCTCTGGGTATCAGTGTACTGCACTAACCCAGTATTCCTCTAGTTATCAGTGTACTGCACTAACACAGTATTCCTCTAGTTATCAGTGTACTGCACTAACCCAGTATTCCTCTAGTTATCAGTGTACTGCACTAACCCAGTATTCCTCTAGTTATCAGTGTACTGCACTAACACAGTATTCCCCTAGTTATCAGTGTACTGCACTAACACAGTATTCCTCTAGGTATCAGTGTACTGCAATAACACAGTATTCCCCTAGTTATCAGTGTACTGCACTAACCCAGTATTCCTCTAGTTATCAGTGTACTGCACTAACACAGTATTCCTCTAGGTATCAGTGTACTGTAGACTGCACTAACCCAGTATTCCTCTAGTTATCAGTGTACTGCACTAACCCAGTATTCCTCTAGGTATCAGTGTACTGCACTAACCCAGTATTCCTCTAGTTATCAGTGTACTGCACTAACACAGTATTCCTCTAGTTATCAGTGTACTGCACTAACCCAGTATTCCTCTAGTTATCAGTGTACTGCACTAACCCAGTATTCCTCTAGTTATCAGTGTACTGTAGACTGCACTAACACAGTATTCCTCTAGTTATCAGTGTACTGCACTAACCCAGTATTCCTCTAGTTATCAGTGTACTGCACTAATACAGTATTCCTCTAGTTATCAGTGTACTGCACTAACCCAGTATTCCTCTAGTTATCAGTGTACTGTAGACTGCACTAACACAGTATTCCTCTAGTTATCAGTGTACTGTAGACTGCACTAACACAGTATTCCTCTAGTTATCAGTGTACTGCACTAACACAGTATTCCTCTAGTTATCAGTGTACTGCACTAACACAGTATTCCTCTAGTTATCAGTGTACTGCACTAACACAGTATTCCTCTAGTTATCAGTGTACTGTAGACTGCACTAACACAGTATTCCTCTAGTTATCAGTGTACTGCACTAACCCAGTATTCCTCTAGTTATCCGTGTACTGCACTAACCCAGTATTCCTCTAGTTATCAGTGTACTGCACTAACACAGTATTCCTCTAGTTATCAGTGTACTGTAGACTGCACTAACACAGTATTCCTCTAGTTATCCGTGTACTGCACTAACCCAGTATTCCTCTAGTTATCAGTGTACTGCACTAACACAGTATTCCTCTAGTTATCCGTGTACTGCACTAACCCAGTATTCCTCTAGTTATCAGTGTACTGCACTAACACAGTATTCCTCTAGTTATCAGTGTACTGCACTAACACAGTATTCCTCTAGTTATCAGTGTACTGTAGACTGCACTAACACAGTATTCCTCTAGTTATCAGTGTACTGCACTAACCCACTATTCCTCTAGTTATCAGTGTACTGCACTAACACAGTATTCCTCTAGTTATCAGTGTACTGCACTAACACAGTATTCCTCTAGTTATCAGTGTACTGCACTAACACAGTATTCCTCTAGTTATCAGTGTACTGCACTAACCCAGTATTCCTCTAGTTATCAGTGTACTGCACTAACCCAGTATTCCTCTAGTTATCAGTGTACTGTAGACTGCACTAACACAGTATTCCTCTAGTTATCAGTGTACTGCACTAACACAGTATTCCTCTAGTTATCAGTGTACTGCACTAACACAGTATTCCTCTAGTTATCAGTGTACTGCACTAACCCAGTATTCCTCTAGTTATCAGTGTACTGTAGACTGCACTAACACAGTATTCCTCTAGTTATCAGTGTACTGTAGACTGCACTAACACAGTATTCCTCTAGTTATCCGTGTACTGCACTAACCCAGTATTCCTCTAGTTATCAGTGTACTGCACTAACACAGTATTCCTCTAGTTATCCGTGTACTGCACTAACCCAGTATTCCTCTAGTTATCAGTGTACTGCACTAACACAGTATTCCTCTAGTTATCAGTGTACTGCACTAACACAGTATTCCTCTAGTTATCAGTGTACTGTAGACTGCACTAACACAGTATTCCTCTAGTTATCAGTGTACTGCACTAACCCAGTATTCCTCTAGTTATCAGTGTACTGCACTAACACAGTATTCCTCTAGTTATCAGTGTACTGCACTAACACAGTATTCCTCTAGTTATCAGTGTACTGTAGACTGCACTAACACAGTATTCCTCTAGTTATCAGTGTACTGCACTAACACAGTATTCCTCTAGTTATCAGTGTACTGTAGACTGCACTAACCCAGTATTCCCCTAGTTAGCAGTGTACTGTAGACTGCACTAACACAGTATTCCTCTAGTTATCAGTGTACTGCACTAACACAGTATTCCTCTAGTTATCAGTGTACTGTAGACTGCACTACCAGTATTCCCCTAGTTATCAGTGTACTGTAGACTGCACTAACACAGTATTCCTCTAGTTATCAGTGTACTGCACTAACACAGTATTCCTCTAGTTATCAGTGTACTGTAGACTGCACTAACACAGTATTCCTCTAGTTATCAGTGTACTGCACTAACACAGTATTCCTCTAGTTATCAGTGTAATGCACTAACACAGTATTCCTCTGGTTATCAGTGTACTGCACTAACACAGTATTCCTCTAGTTATCAGTGTACTGTAGACTGCACTAACACAGTATTCCTCTAGTTATCAGTGTACTGCACTAACACAGTATTCCTCTAGTTATCAGTGTACTGCACTAACACAGTATTCCTCTAGTTATCAGTGTACTGCACTAACACAGTATTCCTCTAGTTATCAGTGTACTGTAGACTGCACTAACCTAGTATTCCTCTAGTTATCAGTGTACTGCACTAACACAGTATTCCCCTAGTTATCAGTGTACTGCACTAACACAGTATTCCTCTAGTTATCAGTGTACTGCACTAACACAGTATTCCTCTAGTTATCAGTGTACTGCACTAACCCAGTATTCCTCTAGTTATCAGTGTACTGTAGACTGCACTAACCCAGTATTCCCCTAGTTATCAGTGTACTGCACTAACCCAGTATTCCTCTAGTTATCAGTGTACTGCACTAACCCAGTATTCCTCTAGTTATCAGTGTACTGTAGACTGCACTAACCCAGTATTCCCCTAGTTATCAGTGTACTGCACTAACCCAGTATTCCTCTAGTTATCAGTGTACTGCACTAACCCAGTATTCCTCTAGTTATCAGTGTACTGTAGACTGCACTAACCCAGTATTCCTCTAGTTATCAGTGTACTGCACTAACACAGTATTCCTCTAGTTATCAGTGTACTGCACTAACACAGTATTCCTCTAGTTATCAGTGTACTGCACTAACCCAGTATTCCTCTAGTTATCAGTGTACTGCACTAACCCAGTATTCCTCTAGTTATCAGTGTACTGTAGACTGCACTAACCCAGTATTCCTCTAGTTATCAGTGTACTGTAGACTGCACTAACCCAGTATTCCTCTAGTTATCCGTGTACTGCAGACTGCACTAACCCAGTATTCCTCTAGTTATCAGTGTACTGCACTAACCCAGTATTCCTCTAGTTATCAGTGTACTGCACTAACCCAGTATTCCTCTAGTTATCAGTGTACTGCACTAACACAGTATTCCTCTAGTTTAGAGTGTACTGCACTAACCCAGTATTCCTCTAGTTATCAGTGTACTGTAGACTGCACTAACACAGTATTCCTCTAGTTATCAGTGTACTGTAGACTGCACTAACCCAGTATTCCTCTAGTTATCAGTGTACTGTAGACTGCACTAACCCAGTATTCCTCTAGTTATCAGTGTACTGCACTAACACAGTATTCCTCTAGTTATCAGTGTACTGCACTAACACAGTATTCCTCTAGTTATCAGTGTACTGTAGACTGCACTAACACAGTATTCCTCTAGTTATCAGTGTACTGCACTAACCCAGTATTCCTCTAGTTATCAGTGTACTGCACTAACCCAGTATTCCTCTAGTTATCAGTGTACTGCACTAACCCAGTATTCCTCTAGTTATCAGTGTACTGCACTAACCCAGTATTCCTCTAGTTATCAGTGTACTGCACTAACCCAGTATTCCTCTAGTTATCAGTGTACTGCACTAACACAGTATTCCTCTAGTTATCAGTGTACTGCACTAACACAGTATTCCTCTAGTTATCAGTGTACTGCACTAACACAGTATTCCTCTAGTTATCAGTGTACTGCACTAACACAGTATTCCCCTAGTTATCAGTGTACTGTAGACTGCACTAACACAGTATTCCTCTAGTTATCAGTGTACTGCACTAACACAGTATTCCTCTAGTTATCAGTGTACTGCACTAACCCAGTATTCCTCTAGTTATCAGTGTACTGTAGACTGCACTAACCCAGTATTCCTCTAGTTATCAGTGTACTGCACTAACCCAGTATTCCTCTAGTTATCAGTGTACTGCACTAACCCAGTATTCCTCTAGTTATCAGTGTACTGCACTAACCCAGTATTCCTCTAGTTATCAGTGTACTGCACTAACCCAGTATTCCTCTAGTTATCAGTGTACTGCACTAACACAGTATTCCTCTAGTTATCAGTGTACTGCACTAACACAGTATTCCTCTAGTTATCAGTGTACTGCACTAACACAGTATTCCGTAGTGTAGCTGTAGTCTGATCTCAGTATAGATATCTAGACAATAGAGCTGTAGTCTGATCTGAGTATAGATATGTGGATATAACAGATTAATGCCCGGAAGTAACAATAGGAGCACCACCAGGCTGATTTCAGCATAGAGATATGAGCACTGTAAAGGCTGACTAGATTGTAGAGATATGAACACTGTAAAGACAGACTAGATTGTAGAGATATGAACATTGTAAAGACTGACTAGATTGTAGAGATATGAACACTGTAAAGGCTGACTAGATTGTAGAGATATGAACACTGTAAAGACTGACTAGATTGTAGAGATATGAACACTGTAAAGGCTGACTAGATTGTACTGAACACTGTAAAGACTGACTAGATTGTAGAGATATGAACACTGTAAAGGCTGACTAGATTGTAGAGATATGAACACTGTAAAGGCTGACTAGATTGTACTGAACACTGTAAAGACTGACTAGATTGTAGAGATATGAACACTGTAATGGCTGACTAGATTGTAGAGATATGAACACTGTAAAGACTGACTAGATTGTAGAGATATGAACACTGTAAAGACTGACTAGATTGTAGAGATATGAACACTGTAAAGACTGACTAGATTGTACTGAACACTGTAAAGGCTGACTAGATTGTAGAGATATGAACACTGTAAAGGCTGACTAGATTGTACTGAACACTGTAAAGGCTGACTAGATTGTAGAGATATGAACACTGTAAAGACAGACTAGATTGTAGAGATATGAACACTGTAAAGGCTGACTAGATTGTAGAGATATGAACACTGTAAAGACAGACTAGATTGTAGAGATATGAACACTGTAAAGACTGACTAGATTGTAGAGATATGAACACTGTAAAGGCTGACTAGATTGTAGAGATATGAACACTTTAAAGGCTGAATAGATTGTACTGAACACTTTAAAGACTGACTAGATTGTAGAGATATGAACACTGTAAAGACTGACTAGATTGTAGAGATATGAACACTGTAAAGGCTGAATAGATTGTACTGAATACTGTAAAGGCTGACTAGATTGTAGAGATATAAACACTGTAAAGACTGACTAGATTGTAGAGATATGAACTCTGTAAAGGCTGACTAGATTGTAGAGATATGAACACTGTAAAGGCTGACTAGATTGTAGAGATATGAACACTGTAAAGGCTGACTAGATTGTAGAGATATGAACTCTGTAAAGGCTGACTAGATTGTAGAGATATGAACACTGTAAAGACTGACTAGATTGTAGAGATATGAACTCTGTAAAGGCTGACTAGATTGTAGAGATATGAACACTGTAAAGGCTGACTAGATTGTAGAGATATGAACACTGTAAAGGCTGACTAGATTGTACTGAACACTGTAAAGGCTGACTAGATTGTAGAGATATGAACACTGTAAAGACAGACTAGATTGTAGAGATATGAACACTGTAAAGGCTGACTAGATTGTAGAGATATGAACACTGTAAAGACTGACTAGATTGTAGAGATATGAACACTGTAAAGGCTGACTAGATTGTACTGAACACTGTAAAGACTGACTAGATTGTAGAGATATGAACACTGTAAAGGCTGACTAGATTGTACTGAACACTGTAAAGGCTGACTAGATTGTAGAGATAGAAACACTGTAAAGACAGACTAGATTGTAGAGATATGAACACTGTAAAGACTGACTAGATTGTAGAGATATGAACTCTGTAAAGGCTGACTAGATTGTAGAGATATGAACACTGTAAAGGCTGACTAGATTGTAGAGATATGAACACTGTAAAGGCTGACTAGATTGTACTGAACACTGTAAAGGCTGACTAGATTGTAGAGATATGAACTCTGTAAAGGCTGACTAGATTGTAGAGATATGAACACTGTAAAGGCTGACTAGATTGTAGAGATATGAACTCTGTAAAGGCTGACTAGATTGTAGAGATATGAACACTGTAAAGACAGACTAGATTTTAGAGATATGAACACTGTAAAGACTGACTAGATTGTAGAGATATGAACACTGTAAAGACTTTATTTATACATTTCTCTCTCCTTTCTTCCCTCTCTTGTAGACATAGGCAGTATTAGAGGAAGGGAGAGAAGGGGAAGAGAGGTAACTGGGCTTGTGTTGTTCTAGTTCAGACAAAACACTGTCCACTAGCAACTATGTTTATATTTACTCCACATGTCTAACTGGTGAACCCGCCAGTTCTGTGTGTGTGTGTGTGTGTGTTTTGTGTTTAGCCTGATTGTTCTATGCAACCTCTGGATGTAACAAAACAACTGACAGGAGAGAGAGCAAGAAAGAGAGAAAGAGAACGAGTGACAGAGAGTGATAGTGAGAAGGAAAGTCAGAGAGAGTCCGAAAGAGAGAGGGAGTGATAAGAGAGAGAGAGAGAGAGAGAGAGAGAGAGAGAGAGAGAGAGAGAGAGAGAGTGGGGCAGGAATGTAAGCTTGGTTCTGATCACACACAAAGTAACGCACTTGAACAGAAGCACTTAAGCAAGCACACTAAAATATGTGCACACACAAGCAAACACACACACACACTGCATGGCCTATCTCACTATGTAGCCTTGGCTTGTACAGAGTGCAGAGCACAG